>NC_083766.1:59725029-60031904 GCF_963514075.1 Conger conger
CGTCGTCCATTGGCTGTTGAATGTAATCACTTTGGTATCCATAGAGACATTGGTGATGTCATAGTTTACAGTAAATCGCATGTTGACATTTACCAGACCAACAATGATAATATCTCCAGAGAAATTCTAAGTCAACAATGAGTTAACGTTTCTCCGAATTAACACATTTTTAGATTAGGAAATTATTTTGCATTTGGTCCGCTGGACACTTGTCATGAAAAGGACACTGACATTACCTTATTTCTTATTTTATGTGGATTTCCAAAATCCAGAGAAGGGGAGGTCTCTCCACACTTGTTTTACCACACATGTTACACAATAAGGAAAGGTTGTCGCTAATGCAATGGCATCATACAATAGGTTATACAGACAGAACCGTGAGTTTTCTTTCAAATGATACATCATGTTTCCATTGTGATAGAAAATTGCACTCTGAAAAAAGGAATGAATGCACCCTGTGTCACTGAGACTTATTGGGTGAATTTACTCTCAGTCTTAAGGGACTATATTGTTTAAACGGACTGTCAATTCAGAAGAGAGAGATGGGAATTAACAGTCACGAGTCTGCTAATGGGTACAAAAAATACATGAACAGTTAAAACATATAATGTTGAGCTGAATATTAATTAAAAGCTCTGTAAAGGTTTCAAACTTGCCAGGAAGAGGATGCAAGTGTCCCCATGGATGTTGAGGAAGATGGTGAGAGAGTCCACCAAGAACCTAAAGATTGCCATTAATGAATTGCAGGGATTGGTTGCATCTTGGGGTCTCAAAAAAAAAACCCTCTACCTGTCATACAAACAAACTATTTGGAAGGGGAGTACGAAGACAGCCCTGAATTGGAATTATGACTGGAAGACAGCACTATGGATAGATGAGACAAAAATTTAATGTTTTGTCCATACATACCATCAACAAAATTGGCAAAATTGTAGTGCAATTCCTACTGTCAAATACAGAGGTTGGTCCTTGTTGCTTTGGAGTTGTTTTGGAGGAATGATCAAAAACATATTCCCTAACCTTATCACAAATTATCAGGAAAGACTCATGGCTGTCATCTTTGCCAGGCGTATCTGCAGAAAGTATTGAACCAAATGCGAACCCTGTTTTTTAGGGGGAAGTTTTTTTTATTTGAGAAATGTAAGACTTTGGTTGATTCCATTGAATCCTGAATAAAGCAAACTACTTTACACATGTTGGGAAATAATTCTTATGACAATTACTATATATATATATATATATATATATATATATATATATATATACTGTACTGTGCAGAAGTCTTAGGCACCCTAGACTTTATTATATATATGTTTATGTTTTTGTGTGTGTTAGTATAAAAGAACACATTTGAGATTTCCAAATATTCATTGTCCAAAAGATTTTGATTTTGTACAACATGATGCTTCCCCAAAACAACCAAACAATCGCTAAAATACTGATCATGCGTGTGGGAGTGTTGATCGAATTATGTCTCAGTGGGAAACATATCGCAATTAACCTGTCATAGGCAAGTACACTGAGGGAACTTGACTCTAATATTACTGACCAATAATAGAAAAAAATCTGTGTCAAGCATGCATTGTAGGACATGAAGGTATCTCGCGTGAGAACAGTCCTGATCGTACTAGGAATAAAGGATGAACTGCACATCAAGTCAACTATGCCTAAATTAGCCACTGCAATGTACTTTGGAGTATGTAGACGATGATCCATGCATATAATGCAAATTATAAAAGAGTTGAACAAAACTGTTACTATATAAATGAAGCAAAGGAAAATTACATATGAATCAGCAAATATTAAATCCGAAAATCCGATGACGTAAAATCCCGCTGGTTTTATGATAGAGTTGTTTGTGATCGAAGTGGCAGGAATTCCCATTGCACAAGTTCGGTGTTCCCTCGCCCGTCTCTGCCTCTCCATGGTGGCGAGGTGCGTGGATCCCACCTGCATGGGTCGAGGTTTGGGGAATGGCGGTTCTTGGGAGACCTGGCGTCAGGGACAAGGGCTCTGAGGTGGCGGAAGAGGATCAGGTTCCCGGGGTCGCCTGGTGGTGCGTCGTTCCACTCGGAGCGCCAGGTCGATGACGGTGTCCAGGGAAGCCGGCAGCTCACAGGTGGTCAGTTGGTCTTGGATAGATTCGGACAGACCATTCTGGAACGCACCATGGAGCTCCGTCTCACCCCAGCCTGCAGATGATGCCAGGGTCCGAAACTCGATGGAGTAGTCTGAAACCGAGCGGGAACCCTGGCGGATATATACCGTTCAACCACAGTACACTGGATATCAAATTGTTCGATGGACATGGGTTCTGTTCTATGTACATGCAAAATTAAGGCCAGGCACCAACACCTACACATATATTGGTGTAATTTATTTGAAAACGAAAATGTACTGCAATCATCGGCTCTATGCCTGGACTGCCAACGCAGCGACTTTTTGGAACACAGCCAGAATTCTGTTCCTGATTTCTTTGGTTGCCAGGGAATACACGATGGGGTTCAGACAGGATGGGATGCTGGAAGCCAACGACAGGTTCACCATTTTGACGATTGGATCGACATGGAATATGAAAAGTTCAATGATGTACACTGTTATGGTGGGCACATAGAAAATCGCCACTAGAATGAAATGTTCAGTGCACGTTGCAAGTGCTTTGTACCTGTTCTCCACATGTTTCATTCTAAACACGGTTCTTAAAATACAGGCATATGACATTACGATTAAACTAAGTGGCACAAACAGAAACACAATACTAACCGTCGAGGCAACGACCCTTTGCAGTGTATAGTCATTGCACGACAGCATGTACACGGCCGAGTACCCACAGACAAAGTCGTCTATAATGAGTGAATCACAAAATAATAGTTTTGTCAAGATCAAGACACTGAACAACACTATGCTTCCCCAAAACAACCAAACAATCGATAAAATACTGATCATGCGTGTGGGAGTGTTGATGGAACTATGCCTCAGTGGGAAACATATTGCAATTAATCTGTCATAGGCTAGTACACTGAGGGAAAACGACTCTAATATCATTGACCAATAATAGAAAAAAATCTGTGTCAAACATGCATTGTAGGACATGAAGGTATCTCGTGTGAGAACAGTCCTGATCGTATTAGGAATAAAGGATGAACTGCACATCAAGTCAACAACACCTAAATTAGCCACAGCAATGTACTTTGGAGTGTGTAGACGATGATCCATCCATATAATGGTAATTATAAAAGAGTTGAACAAAACTGTTACAATATAAATGAAGCACAGTACAATTACATATGAATCAGCAAATATTAAATCCGAAAATCCGATAACGTAAAATCCCGCTGGTTTTATGATAGAGTTGTTTGTGATAGAAATGGAAAGAATTCCCATTGCACAAGTTCGGTGTTCCAGTCCTCCGAGTGGCTGCTTTTCCTTTGGGCCCTGAGAGAGAAACAGATGAATAGTAATCAATGAAAACATACATCCGCATGCCAATTCATTCTGCCATTCCCTAGTCTATCGGTTAATTGGGACTGTAGTATACCTGGGAGGCAAAAACACATTGCTAGTTTTATGGGCTGTTTAAGCCCAATTTAATGGTTAGTCATAGGGAACACATCATACCTGCAAAGAGACAGTTAAAGGTCCGGGGAGTCATTGCAGAAGGTTTTAAATCCCCGGGAGATGGTCTCTCCCGGAGCTTTAAATCTCGGCTGAGGGGTTTGGAGGCAAGTTCAACAGGCTGCGTGTTCAAATGTGGCTATTTGTTTACTCATGCAGATTAAAACTGCAAAGTGAGTGCTGAATTGTTTATCTAAATTAAACCAGTACCATCAGAGATACCGAAGTGCTAGATAAATTTGCCTTTTCATTGAAAATAGCGACCCCCGCCCCCCCCCAACTTATTTATTTATGTTTTTTTTTAGCAGGGCGCGTGTTGATTTCCTCTTGGATAATATGGGAATTAACATATCATAATAAATGATAAGAAAACTGAAAATATATGCTTAATAAGTTCGGCTGCAACACCACATCATGAGACCTTTTATTATTCCGGCCTCCATTCTAACTAATCATGGTCAAGTCCACCGTGTAAACTGCTTATTGCTAGCTATTGAAGTTGTACTAAACTAATTTCCATGAATATATTTGTAATGACCTGAAGTTCATAAGAATTTAACAATGAAGTCTTACCGACAAATTATCATAAAACCTTCAGTAGCTAAATAATCGAAATTGCCTACGGCATCCATGCAGTTAAACGAACATGTAATTGTGATAAAAAGGAACGATTTTAAAATAATGTTAGAATCACCTTTGTAGACATTTCACTTCAATCACGCGTATATTTAAGCATTCAGTCTGGCGATGACTGAGAGCACGTTATAGGCTTTGCTCATACACGTTCCTGGACAGCTATACAATTTCAACATTGTATTTGGTGAACTCTCTGTTTTTCCTCCACATCCATGTCGAAGGTAAGAGCGTGTGCAGTTCACACTCAGCCCTGGCGTCTGAATGAATTGCGAAATAAACGATTAAAGCGATTGAATAATTAGCGTAGCAGAGAAGCACTACTCACCAGTGTTGAAATCCGTTGGTCGAATGTGCTTCTCCTCTCATACTGCATTATATACCGTATCTAGTGTGTGTGGAATGCGCCTACTTGGGAATTATTTTGCGACCGTCCTCCATTGGCTGTTGAATGTAATCACTTTGGTATCCATAGAGACATTGGTGATGTCATAGTTTACAGTAAATCGCATGTTGACATTTACCAGACCACGTCTTCCAGACCACCTTACTGTACACAAACAGCATTTTAATGTACAGTGTATTTATAGAGCAATTCAGAAAAACCTTGCTCGTGGGCACAACATCAGTGCACCCGCCCCTAGATATAAACATACAACTGTTGTTTCTTAATATAAAATAATAATAATAATGCATCCATTATCTTTATCCACTTATCCTGAACACGGTCGCAGGGGGGGCTGAAGCCTATCCCAGCATACATTGGGAGAAAGGCAGAAATACACCCTGGACAGGTTGTCCGTCCATTCTATGTACATGCAAAATTAAGGCCAGGCACCAACACCTACACATATATTGGTGTAATTTATTTCAAAACGAAAATGTACTGCAATCATCGGCTCTATGCCTGCACGGCCAACGCAGCTACTTTGACTTTTTGGAACATAGCCAGTATTCGGTTCCTGATTTCTTTGGTTGCCAGGGAATACACGATGGGGTTCAGACAGGACGGGATGCTGGAAGCTAATGACAGGTTCACCATTTTGACGATTGGATCGACATGGAATACGAAAAGTTCAATGATGTACACTGTTATGGTCGGCACATAGAAAATCGCCACGAGAATGAAATGTTCAGTGCACGTTGCAAGTGCTTTGTACCTGTTCTCCACATGTTTCATTCTAAACACGGTTCTTAAAATACAGGCATATGACATTACGATTAAACTAAGTGGCACAAACAGAAACACAATACTAGCCGTGGAGGCAACAACCCTTTGCAGTGTATGGTCATTGCACGACAGCATGTACACGGCCGCGTACTCACAGACAAAATCGTCTACAATGAGTGAATCACAAAATAATAGTTTTGTCAAGATCAAGACACTGAAAACCATGATGCTTCCCCAAAACAACCAAACAATCAATAAAATACTGATCATGCGTGTGGGAGTGTTGATGGAACTATGCCTCAGTGGGAAACATATTGCAATTAATCTGTCATAGGCTAGTACACTGAGGGAAAACGACTCTAATATTATTGACCAATAATAGAAAAAAATCTGTGTCAAGCATGCATTGTAGGACATGAAGGTATCTCGTGTGAGGACAGTCCTGATCGTACTAGGAATAAAGGATGAACTGCACATCAAGTCAACAACACCTAAATTAGCCACAGCAATGTACTTTGGAGTGTGTAGACGATGATCCATCCATATAATGGAAATTATAAAAGAGTTGAACAAAACTGTCACTATATAAATGAAACACAGGAAAATTACATATGAATCAGCAAATATTAAATCCGAAAATCCGATGACGTAAAATCCCGCTGGTTTTATGATAGAGTTGTTTGTGATGGAAGTGGCGGGAATTCCCATTGCACAGGTTTGGTGTTCCAGACCTCTGCGTGGCTGCTTTTTCTCTGGGCCCTGAGAGAGAAACAGATGAATGGCAATCAATGAAAACATCCAACCACCTGCCAATTCATTCTAACATTCCCTAGTCTATCGATTAATTGGGACTGCAGTATACCTGGGAGGCTAAAACACATTGCAACTTTTAAGTGATTTTCTGTTAATTGCTTAAACAGTTAAATTTAAAATTCTAATGAGGCTATTTGTTTAGTCATAGGCTATAACTCAGACCTGCAAAGAGACAGTTAAAGGGACAATAGGCAAGATGTTTGTGTTAAAACATCGTTACAAGACCAATCCCTTCCTATCATTGAAAAAGGCCCACTGACATGTTGACTCACCCTCTGCCTGTGTTTATAGTCCTTAAATTCTGGTTTCAAAACATACAGTTGACGCGCCGTCACTCTGTACCAAAACATTGCACAGCTGTACAATAATTCAAGTCCAGTGGCTGAAAAATGGTTCTAATTGCCACATGGCGTGGGGGCTTGTTCTGATTCTTAGTGTGTAGCTGCCCAAATTGCACTCCAGACAAGCTATCACTGAAACTCTGTACAGTTGCTCATTATCCAAGCGAAGACTACATATCTAGTTTAAAAATGACAAGCAACAAGCAAATTAGCCATAGTTAGCTTGACGAATTTACAAATATAGGCAATACGAACATAGAAGTGAGCGTTGCAAGGTGTTGTGTCTCAGGTGTATATTTGTAAATTCGGCAAGCTAACTAATAGCTAATTTGATTGTTGCTACCGATAACGAACTGGTATCGTTTTATAACTAGATATGTTCGCTTCAATATTAAGTAATAGTATTCACAGTGATACAGTTTCAGTGATCGCTTGTCTGGAGTGCAATTTGGGCAGCTACACGTTATATTTATCTCTTAAAATCATGCGTGTTTAAAACTTCAAAAGGACAAAGCATATAAACAGCGTTCTGCAGCACACTGAAGTCAACATTTCATTAAGTCACCACTTCGGCGAACATTTTCTTACAAGAACACTACGAGAAGACGGCAGGCTCTGTGGCATTTGTCACAGCCAACTTTCCAAAACAGTGCACGTTGTGGTTTGAGGGTGTTTGTTGCTGCAATTCCTCTCTTGACCGTTGGGCGTCCGAATTTACCTATTGTACCTTTAAAGGTCCAGGAATTAATTGCAGAAGATTTTACATTATTAAGAGCTAGTCTAACTTGAAGATTTTAACTCTAGCTTGAGGGCTTTGGAGGCTAGTGCTGTTGCTTTGTATTAGCTCTTCTGCCCCTTTGTGGTCCTGGGAACAATGGATTTCCTATTTTTACTCCTGCGCTGGTTTTGTTCCATTTTTGTCCTTTTCTTTTTACATATATTACATTTGTGTTATGCAATTTTCATTATCTGTAATTTGTGTCATGTTATTTTTCGTGGTTAAATAAAGTTCCAATATATATATATATTTAATACACGTAGAAATTTCAGTGATTGAATTTTCAGTGATTTTCAATTATTTGCATTAGACATCAGAATATTATTTTCTGCTTTGAAACATTACTTTAGTGTGTCATGCTGCATAGCTCAAATTTAGGCCCTGTTTATAGGCAATTTGTCAACAAGGCATTCATGATTGCATAACTGATACATATGATACATAACTGTATCATAATGTGTAAGGAATTGAGCGTGAAACTCGACGTTATGTTGATGATCAGGCGGAGCACTACCATTGATGAGGAAGGTATTCTTCGTCAACTGAATTGCTGTATAAATACATTGTATATTGTACTAAATCCAGGGAGCCGAGTTAGGTAGAATATATTTATTCTAAAACAGTAGCCTATTATTATTATCGCCTGTATGCCCTGTCATTTTTTGAAATCAAATATAAAAAAGTAGAGGTCCTGACCTTCCCTGCTAATTAGACAAGTAGCTATTAGCTCATTAAAACGTACCAACGATATAAATATATATTTTTTTTCTCATTGATATTTTGGAGCTGGGCGAGTGCTGATTTCCTCTTGGATAACATCGGCCATATTTGATAGTAAATCGCACGAAACATAGTACTCTTGTTGAAGTCGACCGTGTAGTCTTATTAGCTACGGGTTATTAACGCTTCTATTGTGTTAGGGTCAAATCTGACTCGATTTCAAGTTAAGATGTCTAATAAATGCTCATTTTGTGCAAACCTTATTCAACGTTCGGCAAATAGATGTTGTCGTTTGTTTCAGCCTTCAGTTGAGTGTCGGGAATGGATAATAATCCAGACAAATAACAGGACATTTTTCGCATCACAAATGGATACTCAGAATGGTACCTATGTTTAGGTAAGGTGGCCTGCCTTGATTCCACATGATTTGAGAAACCCTCTTGTTCATATCCCATTTGAATGTGTTATTTTCAACAAATTAAAGTTAAAGGAAAATAATAAGATTTATCTATTTATTTTTTAAATCTTTTTTCTAACATATATATTTCCGGGTGAACTTTGACCCATATCACCACAGATGTCACTTTGGTTAATAATGTGAAGTAAACAAAAACACTTTATTCTAGGAAAGTGTGTTCTATTTTTAATACTTGCATAAGTCATCTTACATAATTTCCCCTTGTTTTCAGTATAGGAAATATAATGAGTGAATTTAGTTTTTTTATTTTATGAAAACGAGTGGTTTATTGTAATGTAAGTTGTTTGGGAACCATTACAAATGTTTTGTGTGTTGTGAAGTCTTAAAACATGGGTAGCCGCCAACACAAAAGGTGCGTGGAACTTTCTAACACATGGCGGGGGTTAACCTATTATGTACTAAGGCGCCCTATGGAAACCCCTTAGAAAGGCCTAGCAATCATAATGCATTTCAACAGTCTTGTGTCTTGGAAAAATATTATCCGTCTGTTAAGGGAGATGTAAAGAATGAAATCTCACTGTACAAAATACAATCTAACGGTAAATACAGTATTAAAGAAAAGCATATATAATTTTGATGAAAAAGAAACAAACTGTGAAGGTGAATGCCTGCATGTTTGGTGTGTGTGTTTGTGTGTGTGTGTTTGTGTGTGTTTGTGTGTGTGTGTGTGTGTGTGTGTGTGTGTGTGTGTGTGTGTGTGTGTGTGTGTGTGTGTGTGTGTGTGTGTGTGTGTGTGTGTGTGTGTGTGTGTGTGTGTGTGTGTGTGTGTGTGTGTGTGTGTGTGTGTGTGTGTGTGTGTGTGTCAGACCGACCGACACATACACGGGCGCACACACACAAATCGTTCAGCAGACTGTATAAGGAATAATACTGGTTCAATGGAATAGTTTGTTACTACGAACACAGCGGGAAAGTAACACAGCACAATGCGTAAGCCATTGTTTGTTTTTCGTTAATGTTTTTTGACTGCCCCCAGAACAACAACAACAATAGAATAAAATGTTCTTGCCTGATAATGGCTGCAGGGCTACGTTTCCCAGAAGACGTTCATTTTTATTGAACACCAAACAAGTGGTTCGGCTTACCACGGACCGCGCCAAGTTAAAATGACCTTTCCGCCTTCAATCGCGCCTATATTTAGCATTCAGCCAGGGGTTGACTAACTTGAACGAGATCGCGTTTTAGGCTGTGCTCTTACACGTTCTCGTACCACTATAATATTTCAATATCGTATTGTCTGCACTTGCTGATGCTTCAGTTCCGCATGCATGTCGAAGATAAGAGCGTGTACAGTTCACAATGAATTGCGAAATAAACGATTAAAACGAATTAGCGCAGTAGAGAAACACTACTCACCAGTGTCGTGATCCGTTGGTCGAATGTGCTTCTTCTCTCATACTGCATTATATACCGTATCTAGTGTGTGTGGAATGCGCCTACTTGGGAATTGTTTTGCGACCGTCGTCCATTGGCTGTTGAATGTAATCACTTTGGTATCCATAGAGACATTGGTGATGTCATAGTTTACAGTTAATCGCATGTTGACATGTAGCAGACCACGTCTTCCAGACCAACTTACTGTACAAAAACAGCATTTTAATGTACAGTGTATTTATAGAGCAATTCAGAAAAACCTTGCTCGTGGGCACAACAGCACTGCACCCGCCCCTAGATATAAACATACAACTGTTGTTTCATAATACATTAATTCATTCATTCATTCATTATCATATCCCACTTATCCTGAACAAGGTCGCAGGGGGCTGGAGCCTATCCCAGCATACATTGGACGAAAGGCAGGAATTCACCCTGGGCAGGTCGCTCATCCATCGCAGGGCACACACACCATTCACTCACACACTCACGCCCACGGGCAATTTAGATTTTCCAATCAGCCTAACCTGCATGTCTTTGCACTGTGGGAGGAAACCCATGTTAACACGGGGAGGCCCCGGCCGACCGGAATTCGAACCCAGGACCTCCTTGCTGTGAGGCGGCAGTGCAACCCACTGCACCATCCGTGCCGCCTGTTTCATCATCATCATCATAATAATAATAATAATAATAATAATAATAATAATAATAATAATAATAATAATAATAATAATAATAAAAAAAAATATCCCTGAACTATTGAGTGCACAAAAATATGACGTATGTAAAAAAATGTTTATAGGTCAAAAATCCTTCCACATATGTTCCCTTATCAGAAAAGACTCATGGCTGTCATCTTTGCCAGGGGTGTTTTCACAAAGTATTAAACCAGGGGTGCCAATAAATGTGAAACCATTATTATTATTATTATTATTATTATTATTATTTATATTTATATATATATATATATATATATATTTTTTTTTTTTGGGGGGGGGGGGGGGGATTCTTAAAAAAAAAAGTCAGACTTTGGTTGATTCCATTGAATCATTAATAAAGCAAACTACTTTACCCACATTGGAAAATAATGCTTTTGGCAGTATAGTTTTAGTCTACAGTATATTAGAACATGGCCAGTCCATGTTCACAAATTAAATAATATCATCAGGAAAGTTGATGTACTGCAATCATCGGCTCTATGCCTGCCCTGCCAACGCAGCTACTTTGACTTTTTGGAACATAGCCAGTATTCGGTTCCTGATTTCTTTAGTTGCCAGGGAATACACGATGGGGTTCAGACAGGACGGGATGCTGGAAGCTAATGACAGGTTCACCATTTTGACGACTGGATCGACGTGGAAGACGAAAAATTCAATGATGTACACTGTTACGGTCGGCACATAGAAAATCGCCACAGGGCCGCATAATCACAGACAAAGTTGTCTACAATGAGAGAATCACAAAAGGACAGTTTTGTCAAGATCAAGACCAAGAACAGCATGATGCTTCCCCAAAACATCCAAACAATCGCTAAAATACTGATCATGCGTGTGGGAGTGTTGATGGAACCATGCCTCAGTGGGAAACATATCACAATTAACCTGTCATAGGCAAGTACACTGAGGGAACTTGACTCTAATAGTACTGACCAATAATGGAAAAAAGTCTGCGTCAAGCATGCATTGTAGGACATGAAGGTATCGCGCGTGAAAACAGTGGTGATCGTACTAGGAATAAAGGATGTACTGCACATCAAGTCAACAACACCTAAATTAGCCACCGCAATGTACTTTGGAGTGTGTAGGCGACGATCCATCCATATAATGGCCATTATAAAACAGTTGAACAAAACTGTTACAATATAAATAAAGCAGAGGAAAATTACATATGAATCAGCAAATATTAAATCCGAAAATCCGATAACGTAAAATCCCGCTGGTTTTATGATAGAGTTGTTTGTGATGGTAATGGAAAGAATTCCCATTGCACAAGTTCGGTGTTCCAGTCCTCCGCGTGTCTGCTTTTCCTCTGGGCCCTGAGAGAGAAACAGATGAATGGCAATCAAAGAAAACATACATCCGCATGCCAATTCATTCTGCCATTCCCTTGTCTATCGGTTAATTGGGACTGTATTATACCTGGGAGGCTACAACACATTGCAACTTTTATGTGCTGCTTAAGCCCAATTAAATTTAAAATTCGGCTTTTCGTTACCCATCGGCTACACATCATACCTGCAAAGAGACAGTTAAAGGTCCAGGGAGTCATTGCAGAAGGTTTTAAATCTCCAGGAGCTTGTCTCTCCCGGAGATAAGTTCGGGTCCAACACCACATCATGAGACCTTTTATTATTCCGGCCTCCATTCCAACTAAACATGGTCAAGTCGACCGTGTAAACTGCTTTTTGCTAGCTATTGAAGTTGTACTAAACATATTGCCATGAATATATTTGTAATGACCTGAAGTTTATAAGAATTTAACAATGAAGTCTTACCGACAAATTATCATAAAACCTTCAGTATATAATCTAAATTGCCTACGGCATCCAACGATTTTAAAATAATGTTAGAATCACCTTGGTAGACATTTCACTTCAATCACGCGTATATTTAAGCATTCAGTCTGGCGTTGACTGAGAGCACGTTATAGGCTTTGCTCATACACGTTCCTTGACAGCTATACAATTTCAACATTGTATTTGGTGAACTCTCTGTTTTTCCTCAACATCCATGTCGAAGGTAAGAGCGTGTGCAGTTCACACTCAGCCCTGGCGTCTGAATGAATTGCGAAATAAACGATTAAAGCGATTGAAGAATTAGCGTAGCAGAGAAACACTACTCACCAGTGTTGAAATCCGTTGGTCGAATGTGCTTCTCCTCTCATACTGCATTATATACCGTATCTAGTGTGTGTGGAATGCGCCTACTTGGGAATTATTTTGCGACCGTCGTCCATTGGCTGTTGAATGTAATCACTTTGGTATCCATAGAGACATTGGTGATGTCATAGTTTACAGTTAATCGCATGTTGACATGTAGCAGACCACGTCTTCCAGACCAACTTACTGTACAAAAACAGCATTTTAATGTACAGTGTATTTATAGAGCAATTCAGAAAAACCTTGCTCGTGGGCACAACAGCTCTGCACCCGCCCCTAGATATAAACATACAACTGTTGTTTCATAATACATTAATTCATTCATTCATTCATTCATTATCCTATCCCACTTATCCTGAACAAGGTCGCAGGGGGCTGGAGCCTATCCCAGCATACATTGGACGAAAGGCAGGAATTCACCCTGGGCAGGTCGCTCATCCATCGCAGGGCACACACACCATTCACTCACACACTCACACACTCACACACTCACACACTCACACACTCACACACTCACACACTCACACACTCACACACTCACACACTCACACACTCACACACTCACACACTCACACACTCACACACTCACACACTCACGGGCAATTTAGATTCTCCAATCAGCCTAACCTGCATGTCTATGCACTGTGGGAGGAAACCCATGTTAACACGGGGAGGCCCCGGCCGACCGGAATTCGAACCCAGGACCACCTTGCTGTGAGGCGGCAGTGCAACCCACTGCACCATCCGTGCCGCCTGTTTCATCATAATAATAATTAAAAGATATAATAAAAAATATCCCTGAACTATTGAGTGCACAAAAATATGACGTATGTAAAAAAATGTTTATAGGTCAAGCTTCAAGTGCAGTAATCTGTCCAGGTGAGGAGGGAGGTTTGGCTGCAGTTAGTTTGTGTGTGGATGACTCTTATGACTCTTGTGTTGTGATATGACGTGTGTCCTTTTATTGAATGTAAAAAATGGACTATAAATTGTCATAAAATCCAAAGAACTGTTTTTGCCGAAGCGCAACAGTTGTGTTGATTTATGCATGCCTAACACATTATACACAGTTGGAAATGTAATGTAATGTAATTAGCTAAAATTATTTTTTTTGTCGACACTTCAATCACATGGCTGTAGTCGGTTCTTTGTTGAACTGAATTTATTTTGAATTTTATTTCACATGGATGGGGGAAACACATTTTATGTGCAACTACATTAGAAATACTGGCCAGAGACGGTCGTACTTGAGCTCATCGTATTCGAGAGAGTCTATACAAAACGTAGATTATAGAATTTCTATGGACAAGTACTTTTGTAGAAGTAGGCTATACAAGGGCAAAATGGACGACAATGATAATTCCTCTAGAGAAATTCTAAGTAAACTACGGGCATTTTATTAATGTTTCTCCAAATGAACACATTTTTAGATTAGTAAATGATTTTGCATTTGGTCCACTGGACACTTGTCGTGAATAAGACACTGATATTACCTTATTTCTTGTAATATGTTGATTTCCAAAATGCAGAGAAGGTGAGGTCCCCCCACACTTGTTTTACCACCCACATGTTACAAAATAAGGAACTGTTGTCGCTAATGAAATGGCATCATAAAATAGGTTTTTACAGATTGAACCGTGAGTTTTAACACTTTCAAACAGTATGTCATGTTATCGTAGTGATTGAAAATTGAAAATCAAGAGCAATCCTTGCCAGTTTGATCCCGCTGTGGGTGTGTTGAGGCATCCTTGATCCAGACACCCAACTCCTAGTTGCTCACGACAAGCTGGTTGGTGCCTTGCATGGCAGCCAGTTGCGGTTTGTGTGTGTGTGTGTGTGTGTGTAGTATCATTTGTACATTCATTCATTCATTCATTCATTCATTATCCTGACCCACTTATCCTCAACAGGGTCGCAGGGGGCTGGAGCCTATCCCAGCATACATTGGGCGAAAGGCAGGAATACACCCTGGACAGGTCGCCAGTCCATCGCAGGGCACACACACCATTCACTCACACGCTTATACCTATGGGCAATTTAGACTCTCCAATCAGCCTAACCTGCATGTCTTTGGACTGTGGGAGGAAACCCACGCAAGCACGGGGAGAACATGCAAACTCCGCACAGAGAGGCCCCGGCCGACGGGGATTCGAAGCCAGGACCTCCTTGCTGTGAGGCGGCAGTGCTACCCACTGCACATTTGTACATCACTTTGGATAAAGGCACTATAGAAATGCCAACCATTTATTGCTTCCTACTCTCAAATATGGAGGTGGGTCATTGTTGCTTTGGAATGGTCAAAAATCCTTCCACATATGTTCCCTTATCAGAAAAGACTCATGGCTGTCATCTTTGCCAGGGGTGTTTTCACAAAGTATTAAACCAGGGGTGCCAATAAATAATAATGAAACCATTATTATTATTATTATTATTATTATTAATATACATATATTTTATTTTTATTTATTTTTTTGGGGGAGGGGATTTAAAAAAAAAAGTCAGACTTTGGTTGATTCCATTGAATCATTAATAAAGCAAACTACTTTACCCACATTGGAAAATAATGCTTTTGGCAGTATAGTTTTAGTCTACAGTATATTAGAACATGGCCAGTCCATGTTCACAAATTAAATTATATCATCAGGAAAGTTGATGGCTTTAACCCAGCTGTCCATAATAATAAATTACAATTCAACAATAGACAATACACTGGACATTAAAATTGTTCAATTGACATGTGTTCTGTTCTATGTACATGCAAAATTAAGGCCAGACACCAACACCTACAAATATATTCGTGTTATTAATTTGAAAACGAAAATGTACTGCAATCATCGGCTCTATGCCTGCCCTGCCAACGCAGCTACTTTGACTTTTTGGAACATAGCCAGTATTCGGTTCCTGATTTCTTTGGTTGCCAGGGAATACACGATGGGGTTCAGACAGGACGGGATGCTGGAAGCTAATGACAGGTTCACCATTTTGACGACTGGATCGACGTGGAAGACGAAAAATTCAATGATGTACACTGTTATGGTCGGCACATAGAAAATCGCCACTAGAATGAGATGTTCAGTACACGTTGCAAGTGCTTTGTACCTGCTTTCCACATTCTTCATTCTAAAGACGGCTCTCAAAATACAAGCATATGACATGACGATTAAACTAAGTGGCACAAACAGAAATACAACACTAGCAGTCGAGGCAACGGCCCATTGCAGTGTAGAATCATTGCAAGACAGCAGGCACAGGGCCGCATAATCACAGACAAAGTTGTCTACAATGAGAGAATCACAAAAGGACAGTTTTGTCAAGATCAAGACCAAGAACAGCATGATGCTTCCCCAAAACATCCAAACAATCGCTAAAATACTGATCATGCGTGTGGGAGTGTTGATGGAACCATGCCTCAGTGGGAAACATATCACAATTAACCTGTCATAGGCAAGTACACTGAGGGAACTTGACTCTAATAGTACTGACCAATAATGGAAAAAAGTCTGCGTCAAGCATGCATTGTAGGACATGAAGGTATCGCGCGTGAAAACAGTGGTGATCGTACTAGGAATAAAGGATGTACTGCACATCAAGTCAACAACACCTAAATTAGCCACCGCAATGTACTTTGGAGTGTGTAGGCGACGATCCATCCATATAATGGCCATTATAAAACAGTTGAACAAAACTGTTACAATATAAATAAAGCAGAGGAAAATTACATATGAATCAGCAAATATTAAATCCGAAAATCCGATAACGTAAAATCCCGCTGGTTTTATGATAGAGTTGTTTGTGATGGTAATGGAAAGAATTCCCATTGCACAAGTTCGGTGTTCCAGTCCTCCGCGTGGCTGCTTTTCCTCTGGGCCCTGAGAGAGAAACAGATGAATGGCAATCAAAGAAAACATACATCCGCATGCCAATTCATTCTGCCATTCCCTTGTCTATCGGTTAATTGGGACTGTATTATACCTGGGAGGCTACAACACATTGCAACTTTTATGTGCTGCTTAAGCCCAATTAAATTTAAAATTCGGTATTCGTTACCCATCGGCTACACATCATACCTGCAAAGAGACAGTTAAAGGTCCAGGGAGTCATTGCAGAAGGTTTTAAATCTCCAGGAGCTTGTCTCTCCCGGAGATAAGTTCGGGTCCAACACCACATCATGAGACCTTTTATTATTCCGGCCTCCATTCCAACTAAACATGGTCAAGTCGACCGTGTAAACTGCTTTTTGCTAGCTATTGAAGTTGTACTAAAGTAATTGCCATGAATATATTTGTAATGACCTGAAGTTTATAAGAATTTAACAATGAAGTCTTACCGACAAATTATCATAAAACCTTCAGTATATAATCTAAATTGCCTACGGCATCCAACGATTTTAAAATAATGTTAGAATCACCTTGGTAGACATTTCACTTCAATCACGCGTATATTTAAGCATTCAGTCTGGCGTTGACTGAGAGCACGTTATAGGCTTTGCTCATACACGTTCCTTGACAGCTATACAATTTCAACATTGTATTTGGTGAACTCTCTGTTTTTCCTCAACATCCATGTCGAAGGTAAGAGCGTGTGCAGTTCACACTCAGCCCTGGTGTCTGAATGAATTGCGAAATAAACGATTAAAGCGATTGAAGAATTAGCGTAGCAGAGAAACACTACTCACCAGTGTTGAAATCCGTTGGTCGAATGTGCTTCTCCTCTCATACTGCATTATATACCGTATCTAGTGTGTGTGGAATGCGCCTACTTGGGAATTATTTTGCGACCGTCGTCCATTGGCTGTTGAATGTAATCACTTTGGTATCCATAGAGACATTGGTGATGTCATAGTTTACAGGTAATCGCATGTTGACATGTAGCAGACCACGTCTTCCAGACCAACTTACTGTACAAAAACAGCATTTTAATGTACAGTGTATTTATAGAGCAATTCAGAAAAACCTTGCTCGTGGGCACAACAGCACTGCACCCGCCCCTAGATATAAACATACAACTGTTGTTTCATAATACATTAATTCATTCATTCATTCATTATCCTATCCCACTTATCCTGAACAAGGTCGCAGGGGGCTGGAGCCTATCCCAGCATACATTGGACGAAAGGCAGGAATTCACCCTGGGCAGGTCGCTCATCCATCGCAGGGCACACACACCATTCACTCACACACTCACGCCCACGGGCGATTTAGATTCTCCAATCAGCCTAACCTGCATGTCTTTGCACTGTGGGAGGAAACCCATGTTAACACGGGGAGGCCCCGGCCGACCGGAATTCGAACCCAGGACCTCCTTGCTGTGAGGCGGCAGTGCAACCCACTGCACCATCCGTGCCGCCTGTTTCATCATAATAATAATAATAATAATAATAATAATTAAACGATATAATAAAAAATATCCCTGAACTATTGAGTGCACAAAAATATGACGTATGTAAAAAAATGTTTATAGGTCAAGCTTCAAGTGCAGTAATCTGTCCAGGTGAGGAGGGAGGTTTGGCTGCAGTTAGTTTGTGTGTGGATGACTCTTATGACTCTTGTGTTGTGATATGACGTGTGTCCTTTTATTGAATGTAAAAAATGGACTATAAATTGTCATAAAATCCAAAGAACTGTTTTTGCCGAAGCGCAACAGTTGTGTTGATTTATGCATGCCTAACACATTATACACCGTTGGAAATGTAATGTAATGTAATTAGCTAAAATTATTTTTTTTGTCGACACTTCAATCACATGGCTGTAGTCGGTTCTTTGTTGAACTGAATTTATTTTGAATTTTATTTCACATGGATGGGGGAAACACATTTTATGTGCAACTACATTAGAAATACTGGCCAGAGACGGTCGTACTTGAGCTCATCGTATTCGAGAGAGTCTATACAAAACGTAGATTATAGAATTTCTATGGACAAGTACTTTTGTAGAAGTAGGCTATACAAGGGCAAAATGGACGACAATGATAATTCCTCTAGAGAAATTCTAAGTAAACTACGGGCATTTTATTAATGTTTCTCCAAATGAACACATTTTTAGATTAGTAAATGATTTTGCATTTGGTCCACTGGACACTTGTCGTGAATAAGACACTGACATTACCTTATTTCTTGTTATATGTTGATTTCCAAAATGCAGAGAAGGTGAGGTCCCCCCACACTTGTTTTACCACCCACATGTTACAAAATAAGGAACTGTTGTCGCTAATGAAATGGCATCATAAAATAGGTTTTTACAGATTGAACCGTGAGTTTTAACACTTTCAAACAGTATGTCATGTTATCGTAGTGATTGAAAATTGAAAATCAAGAGCAATCCTTGCCAGTTTGATCCCGCTGTGGGTGTGTTGAGGCATCCTTGATCCAGACACCCAACTCCTAGTTGCTCACGACAAGCTGGTTGGTGCCTTGCATGGCAGCCAATTGCGGTTTGTGTGTGTGTGTGTGTGTGTGTGTGTAGTATCATTTGTACATTCATTCATTCATTCATTCATTCAATATCCTGACCCAATTATCCTCAACAGGGTCGCAGGGGGCTGGAGCCTATCCCAGCATACATTGGGCGAAAGGCAGGAATACACCCTGGACAGGTCGCCAGTCCATCGCAGGGCACACACACCATTCACTCACACGCTTATACCTATGGGCAATTTAGACTCTCCAATCAGCCTAACCTGCATGTCTTTGGACTGTGGGAGGAAACCCACGCAAGCACAGGGAGAACATGCAAACTCCGCAGAGAGAGGCCCCGGCCGACGGGGATTCGAAGCCAGGACCTCCTTGCTGTGAGGCGGCAGTGCTACCCACTGCACATTTGTACATCACTTTGGATAAAGGCACTATAGAAATGCCAACCATTTATTGCTTCCTACTCTCAAATATGGAGGTGGGTCATTGTTGCTTTGGAATGGTCAAAAATCCTTCCACATATGTTCCCTTATCAGAAAAGACTCATGGCTGTCATCTTTGCCAGGGGTGTTTTCACAAAGTATTAAACCAGGGGTGCCAATAAATGTGAAACCATTATTATTATTATTATTATTATTATTATTATTATTATTAATATATATATATTTTATTTTTATTTATTTTTTTGGGGGGGGGATTTAAAAAAAAAAAGTCAGACTTTGGTTGATTCCATTGAATCATTAATAAAGCAAACTACTTTACCCACATTGGAAAATAATGCTTTTGGCAGTATAGTTTTAGTCTACAGTATATTAGAACATGGCCAATCCATGTTCACAAATTAAATTATATCATCAGGAAAGTTGATGGCTTTAACCCAGCTGTCCATAATAATACATTACAATTCAACAATAGACAATACACTGGACATTAAAATTGTTCAATTGACATGTGTTCTGTTCTATGTACATGCAAAATTAAGGCCAGACACTAACACCTACAAATATATTCGTGTTATTAATTTGAAAACGAAAATGTACTGCAATCATCGGCTCTATGCCTGCCCTGCCAACGCAGCTACTTTGACTTTTTGGAACATAGCCAGTATTCGGTTCCTGATTTCTTTGGTTGCCAGGGAATACACGATGGGGTTCAGACAGGACGGGATGCTGGAAGCTAATGACAGGTTCACCATTTTGACGACTGGATCGACGTGGAAGAGGAAAAATTCAATGATGTACACTGTTCCGGTCGGCAAATAGAAAATCGCCACTAGAATGAGATGTTCAGTACACGTTGCAAGTGCTTTGTACCTGCTTTCCACATTCTTCATTCTAAAGACGGCTCTCAAAATACAAGCATATGACATGACGATTAAACTAAGTGGCACAAACAGAAATACAATACTAGCAGTCGAGGCAACGGCCCATTGCAGTGTATAATCATTGCAAGACAGCAGGCACAGGGCCGCATACTCACAGACAAAGTCGTCTACAATAAGTGAGTCACAAAAGGACAGTTTTGTCAAGATCAAGACCAAGAACAGCATGATGCTTCCCCAAAACATCCAAACAATCGCTAAAATACTGATCATGCGTGTGGGAGTGTTGATGGAACCATGCCTCAGTGGGAAACATATCACAATTAACCTGTCATAGGCAAGTACACTGAGGGAACTTGACTCTAATATTACTGACCAATAATGGAAAAAAATCTGCGTCAAACATGCATTGTAGGACATGAAGGTATCGCGCGTGAAAACAGTGGTGATCGTACTAGGAATAAAGGATGTACTGCACATCAAGTCAACAACACCTAAATTAGCCACCGCAATGTACTTTGGAGTGTGTAGGCGACGATCCATCCATATAATGGCCATTATAAAACAGTTGAACAAAACTGTTACAATATAAATAAAGCAGAGGAAAATTACATATGAATCAGCAAATATTAAATCCGAAAATCCGATAACGTAAAATCCCGCTGGTTTTATGATAGAGTTGTTTGTGATGGTAATGGAAAGAATTCCCATTGCACAAGTTCGGTGTTCCAGTCCTCCGCGTGGCTGCTTTTCCTCTGGGCCCTGAGAGAGAAACAGATGAATGGCAATCAAAGAAAACATACATCCGCATGCCAATTCATTCTGCCATTCCCTTGTCTATCGGTTAATTGGGACTGTATTATACCTGGGAGGCTACAACACATTGCAACTTTTATGTGCTGCTTAAGCCCAATTAAATTTAAAATTCGGCTTTTCGTTACCCATCGGCTACACATCATACCTGCAAAGAGACAGTTAAAGGTCCAGGGAGTCATTGCAGAAGGTTTTAAATCTCCAGGAGCTTGTCTCTCCCGGAGATAAGTTCGGGTCCAACACCACATCATGAGACCTTTTATTATTCCGGCCTCCATTCCAACTAAACATGGTCAAGTCGACCGTGTAAACTGCTTTTTGCTAGCTATTGAAGTTGTACTAAACTAATTGCCATGAATATATTTGTAATGACCTGAAGTTTATACGAATTTAACAATGAAGTCTTACCGACAAATTATCATAAAACCTTCAGTATATAATCTAAATTGCCTACGACATCCAACGATTTTAAAATAATGTTAGAATCACCTTGGTAGACATTTCACTTCAATCACGCGTATATTTAAGCATTCAGTCTGGCGTTGACTGAGAGCACGTTATAGGCTTTGCTCATACACGTTCCTTGACAGCTATACAATTTCAACATTGTATTTGGTGAACTCTCTGTTTTTCCTCAACATCCATGTCGAAGGTAAGAGCGTGTGCAGTTCACACTCAGCCCTGGCGTCTGAATGAATTGCGAAATAAACGATTAAAGCGATTGAAGAATTAGCGTAGCAGAGAAACACTACTCACCAGTGTTGAAATCCGTTGGTCGAATGTGCTTCTCCTCTCATACTGCATTATATACCGTATCTAGTGTGTGTGGAATGCGCCTACTTGGGAATTATTTTGCGACCGTCGTCCATTGGCTGTTGAATGTAATCACTTTGGTATCCATAGAGACATTGGTGATGTCATAGTTTACAGTTAATCGCATGTTGACATGTAGCAGACCACGTCTTCCAGACCAACTTACTGTACAAAAACAGCATTTTAATGTACAGTGTATTTATAGAGCAATTCAGAAAAACCTTGCTCGTGGGCACAACAGCTCTGCACCCGCCCCTAGATATAAACATACAACTGTTGTTTCATAATACATTAATTCATTCATTCATTCATTATCCTATCCCACTTATCCTGAACAAGGTCGCAGGGGGCTGGAGCCTATCCCAGCATACATTGGACGAAAGGCAGGAATTCACCCTGGGCAGGTCGCTCATCCATCGCAGGGCACACACACCATTCACTCACCCATTCACCCACTCATGCCCACGGGCAATTTAGATTCTCCAATCAGCCTAACCTGCATGTCTTTGCACTGTGGGAGGAAACCCATGTTAACACGGGGAGGCCCCGGCCGACCGGAATTCGAACCCAGGACCTCCTTGCTGTGAGGCGGCAGTGCAACCCACTGCACCATCCGTGCCGCCTGTTTCATCATCATCATAATAATAATAATAATAATAATAATAATTAAACGATATAATAAAAAATATCCCTGAACTATTGAGTGCACAAAAATATGACGTATGTAAAAAAATGTTTATAGGTCAAGCTTCAAATGCAGTAATCTGTCCAGGTGAGGAGGGAGGTTTGGCTGCAGTTAGTTTGTCTGTGGATGACTCTTATGAGTCTTGTGTTGTGATATGACGTGTGTCCTTTTATTGAATGTAAAAAATGGACTATAAATTGTCATAAAATCCATCCATCCATCCATCCATTATCTGAACCCGCTTATCCTCAACAGGGTCGCAGGGGGCTGGAGCCTATCCCAGCATACATTGGGCGAAAGGCAGGAATACACCCTGGACAGGTCGCCAGTCCATCGCAGGGCACACACACCATTCACTCACACGCTTATACCTATGGGCAATTTAGACTCTCCAATCAGCCTAACCTGCATGTCTTTGGACTGTGGGAGGAAACCCACGCAGACACGGGGAGAACATGCAAACTCCGCACAGAGAGGCCCCTGCCGACGGGGATTCGAACCCAGGACCTCCTTGCTGTGAGGCGGCAGTGCTACCCACTGCACCATCCGTGCCACCTCATAAAATCCAAAGAACTGTTTTTGCCGAAGCGCAACAGTTGTGTTGATTTATGCATGCCTAACACATTATACACCGTTGGAAATGTAATGTAATGTAATTAGCTAAAATTATTTTTTTTGTCGACACTTCAATCACATGGCTGTAGTCGGTTCTTTGTTGAACTGAATTTATTTTGAATTTTATTTCACATGGATGGGGGAAACACATTTTATGTGCAACTACATTAGAAATACTGGCCAGAGACGGTCGTACTTGAGCTCATCGTATTCGAGAGAGTCTATACAAAACGTAGATTATAGAATTTCTATGGACAAGTACTTTTGTAGAAGTAGGCTATACAAGGGCAAAATGGACGACAATGATAATTCCTCTAGAGAAATTCTAAGTAAACTACGGGCATTTTATTAATGTTTCTCCAAATGAACACATTTTTAGATTAGTAAATGATTTTGCATTTGGTCCACTGGACACTTGTCGTGAATAAGACACTGACATTACCTTATTTCTTGTAATATGTTGATTTCCAAAATGCAGAGAAGGTGAGGTCCCCCCACACTTGTTTTACCACCCACATGTTACAAAATAAGGAACTGTTGTCGCTAATGAAATGGCATCATAAAATAGGTTTTTACAGATTGAACCGTGAGTTTTAACACTTTCAAACAGTATGTCATGTTACCGTAGTGATTGAAAATTGAAAATCAAGAGCAATCCTCTGGTGGTCGGAGGGTTGCCAGTTTGATCCCGCTGTGGGTGTGTTGAGGCATCCTTGATCCAGACACCCAACTCCTAGTTGCTCACGACAAGCTGGTTGGTGCCTTGCATGGCAGCCAATTGCGGTTTGTGTGTGTGTGTGTAGTATCATTTGTACATTCATTCATTCATTCATTCATTCATTCATTCATTCATTGTCCTGACCCACTTATCCTCAACAGGGTCGCAGGGGGCTGGAGCCTATCCCAGCATACATTGGGCGAAAGGCAGGAATACACCCTGGACAGGTCGCCAGTCCATCGCAGGGCACACACACCATTCACTCATACGCTTATACCTATGGGCAATTTAGACTCTCCAATCAGCCTAACCTGCATGTCTTTGGACTGTGGGCGGAAACCCACGCAAACACGGGGAGAACATGCAAACTCTGCACAGAGAGGCCCCGGCCGACGGGTATTCGAACCCAGGACCTCCTTGCTGTGAGGCTGCAGTGCGCTACCCACTGCACCATTTGTGCCACTAATAATAATAATAATAATAATAATAATATCCCTGGTGGCAGCACGGATGGTGCAGTGGGTAGCACTGCCGCCTCACAGCAAGGAGGTCCTGGGTTCGGATCCCCGTCGGCCGGGGCCTCTCTGTGCGGAGTTTGCATGTTCTCCCCGTGTCTGCGTGGGTTTCCTCCCACAGTCCAAAGACATGCAGGTTAGGCCGATTGGAGAGTCTAAATTGCCCGTAGGCATGAGTGTGTGAGTGAATGGTGCGTGTGCCCTGCGATGGACTGGCGACCTGTCCAGGGTGTATTCCTGCCTTTCGCCCAATGTACGCTGGGATAGGCTCCAGCCCCCCTGCGACCCTGATCAGGATCAGCGGGTTCAGATAATGGATGGATGGATGGATGGATAATATCCCTGAAATATATTGTGCACGAAAATATGGCGTATATGTACCAGGTGCACTTTTACACTTGGTGACTTGGTGTGGCTTGTGTGTGTGTTGGGAGGAGGGAGGTTCGGCTGCAGTTAGTTTGTGTGTGGATGACTCTTATGACTCTTGTGTTGTGATATGATGTGTGTCCTTTAATGAATGTAAAAAATGTGCTATAAATTGGCATAAAATCGTAAGAACTGTTTTTGCCGAAGCACAACAGTTTTGTTACACAGGCAAAAAACTGCTGTGTTGACTCATGCATGCCTGACAAATTATGCACTGTTGGAAATGTAATGTAAATCGCTATAATGATTTTTTGTCGACACTTCAATAACTTGGCCGTAGACGGTTCTTTGAAGAACTGAATTTATTCAGAATTTTATTTCACATGGATGGGGATAAAACATTTTCTGTGTAACTGCATTAGAAATACTGGCCAGAGACGGTCGTACTTGAGCTCATCGTATTCGAGAGAGTCTATAAAAAACGTAGATTATAGAATTTCTATGGACAAGTACTTTGTAGAAGTTGCCTATACAATGGCAAAACACACAACAATGAAAATATCTCCAGAGAAATTCTAAGTCAACAATGAGTTAACGTTTCTCCGAATTAACACATTTTAGATTAGGAAATTATTTTGCATTTGGTCCGCTGGACACTTGTCATGAAAAGGACACGGACATTACCTTATTTCTTATATGTGGATTTCCAAAATCCAGAGAAGGGGAGGTCCCTCCACACTTGTTTTACCACACATGTTACAAAATAAGGAACGGTTGTCGCTAATGCAATGGCATCATAAAATAGGTTATACAGACAGAACCGTGAGTTTTCTTTCAAATGATTCATGTTTCCATTGTGATAGAAAATTGCACTCTGAAAAAAGGAATGAATGCACCCTGTGTCACTGAGACTTATTGGGTGAAGTTACTCTCAGTCTTAAGGGACTATATTGTTTAAACGGACTGTCAATTCAGAAGAGAGAGATGGGAATTAACAGTCACGAGTCTGCTAATGGGTACAAAAAATACATGAACAGTTAAAACATATAATGTTGAGCTGAACATTAATTAAAAGCTCTGTAAAGGTTTCAAACTTGCCAGGAAGAGGATGCAAGTGTCCCCATGGATGGTGAGGAAGATGGTGAGAGAGTCCACCAAGAACCTAAAGATTGCCATTAATGAATTGCAGGGACTGGTTGCATATTGGGGTCTCCAAGTCTCAAAAAAAAAAAACCCTCTACAGGTCATACAAACAAACTATTTGGAAGGGGAGTACGAAGACAGCCCTGAATTGGAATTATGACTGGAAGACAGCACTATGGATAGATGAGACAAATGTTGTTTTGGAGGAATGATCAAAAATCCTTCCAAACGTGTTCCCTAACCTTATCACAAATTATCAGGAAAGACTCATGGCTGTCATCTTTGCCAGGCGTATGTGTAGAAAGTATTAAACCAAATGCGAACCCTGTTTTTTAGGAGGAAGTTTTTTTATTTATTTGAGAAATGTAAGACTTTGGTTGATTCCATTGAATCCTGAATAAAGCAAACTACTTTACACATGTTGGAAAATAATTCTTTTGACAATCACTATATATATATATATAATATATATATATATAGATATACACATATATATATATAGATATACACATATATATATATATAATATATATATATATTTATATATATTGTGGTAACCCGCTGGTAGAGAGAGAGAGAGAGAGTAAAATTGGTGGGAAAAAATTAATTTATTATAATTTATTTCTTTTTTTTTTTTTCAGTGCTGGTGCCTTCAGGGCACTTCTTTAGTGTCCAGGACAAACAAAAAACATTCCCTTCTCACACACGGGAATCGGATCACAAAAAACGAAAAAAAAAGCAAACTAGAAAATAAGTCCGTGCTCAAAAAATTAGCGATTTCAAAAAACGGTAACCGGTAAATTAGGGCGGACTTCAGGCGGCGGGGTTCACTCGCTCGTGTCCGCTGTGGGGCCGTGATCTCTCCGGGGTGTCCCGGCCTCGGGAGTCCGCTTCCCCCGCCTAGGCGTCTAGGAATTAAATGCACAGGTTAGTTGGCTTCTAGCCGGATTGATGTGCTCACGTGACGTTCACTCATTTGCACTGGCTCCGCGGGTCTCCTCTCGTTCGCCCCTGAGCCCCGCTCTGCTCCCGAGTTCGCCCTTTTGTAGAGTGTTGCTCTCCCCTCCAACTCGGTGCAGCTGTGCCTGGTTAATTGCGAGAGGTTTGTGGCGTGCATTCCGCACGCGTTTCGGTGGTGCTAACCTTGGTGCTGAGTCCTTTTCCGGCGCGGCTCTCTCCAAGGTGCTGGTCCCTCAAATACGTCCATGGGAAATATTCCCCGCGAATTACTTTCCCCAGCTCCTGGCGCCGTCGCCCAGCCCGCCCCTCTTCAGTGGTGTACTGATCCTTGATCAGGCCACCACATTTCCTCCCCCTCAGCAGGAGCGTTACTATAGAGGCCCTCGTTCATCCTGGACAGGGCATCCGCGTTCCCCTGGAGTCTCCCGGCTCGGTGCTCGACCGTGAACTTAAAGCCCTGCAATTCCAGGAACCACCGGGTCACCCGGGCGTTAGTGTCTTTGCATCGATACATCCACTTCAGGGGGGCGTGGTCAGTTATTAAGAGGAATTCCCTTCCTAGCAGGTAATATTTTAGCTTACCCACTGCCCACCTGATGGCCAGGCACTCCTTTTCCACCGTGCTGTAATTCCTCTCGTGCTTCAGGAGCTTCCTGCTAATGTAGGTGACGGGGTGTTCGGTGTCATCGTAGACTTGGGACAGGACTGCTCCCAGGCCAGTCTCCGAAGCATCAGTCTGCAACACGAACGGCTTGGTAAAGTTAGGAGTGGTCAACACCGGTGCCTGACCCAGGGCCGCTCTCAGGTCTAGGAAGGCGCGCTCGGTGTCTTCCGACCACTTCACAGTGTGCGGTTGGTCTTTCTTGGTGACCTCGTGTAGGGGGGCTGCTCGAGTGGCAAAGTCGGGGATAAACTGCCGGTAGTACCCCACTAACCCCAGGAAGGTGCGGACTTGCCTTTTGGTGTTGGGTCGAGGCCAGTGCGTGATACCGTCTACCTTCTGGCTCTGGGGTCGAACGCACCCCCGTCCGACGGTGTGTCCTAAGTAGTCGGCCTCCTCCAGGCCCAGGCGGCATTTAGCGGGGTTAGCTGTGAGCCCGGCCTCCCGGAGTGCCCCCAGCACAGCCTCCAGCATCTTCAGGTGGCTCTCCCAGTCAGCACTGTGGATCACAATGTCATCTAAATAGGCGGCGGCATACTTCCTGTGGGGCCTCAGTATTTTGTCCATGAGGCGTTGGAAGGTGGCGGGGGCTCCATGGACTCGATACTGGAAGAGGCCGTCCGGGGTGGAAAAGGCCGTCTTCTCCCTCGCCTGTGGTGTCAGGGGTACCTGCCAGTATCTGCGGGTGAGGTCCAGGGTGCTGATGTAGCGGGCTGGGCCCAGCCGCTCAATCAGCTCATCTATACGGGGCATGGGGTAGGCATCGTACCTGGATATTTCGTTCAGTCGCCGAAAGTCATTGCAAAAACGCCAACTTCCTTCGGGTTTTGGCACGAGCACCACCGGGCTGGACCAGGCGCTTTGTGATTCCTCAATCACCCCCAGCTCCAGCATCCTCGCCACCTCCTCCCGGATGGCCCGTCTTCTAGCCTCCGGGATCCGGTATGGTCGCAGCCTCACCTTCTGCCCCGGCTCGGTGATGATGTCGTGCTGGATGAGCGTGGTCCGGCCTGGGAGAGGGGAAAACACGTCCCGATGTCGACTTACCCCCTCCCGGAGATCTTGGCGCTGTCGGTCCGTTAAGTGTTCCCCGGTGGTCACCTCCGGTGTTCCGGTGGCGCCCCCTGCTGTTAGACATAGGGGAGCAGAGTCGTGCACGGGTTCATGCCATTTTTTTAATAGGTTGACATGGAAGGTCTGGAGGGTATATCTCCGCCCTACCTGCCTTAGGGTGTAATTGACCGGCCCAACTTTGGCGACCACTTCGTAGGGGCCATGCCACTTAGCCAGGAATTTACACTCACTCGTGGGGACGAGTACCATTACCTTCTCTCCGGGTCGGAACTCGCGCACCTGGGCATTCCTGTTGTAGAGCCGGGCTTGCTCTGCCTGGGCCTTGCTCATGTGCTCCCTCACCATCGGCCAGATTTTCACCATTCTTTGGTCCATGTTCGCCACATGTTCCACCAGGGAGCGCTGTCGGGACGGCTGTTGTTCCCAGGCTTCTTTGGCCAGGTCCAGCAGGCCCCGGGGCCGCCGCCCGTAAAGTAACTCGAAGCGCTCCACCAGGCCGTCAGTCTGGGGGTGGTAGACCGACGTCCGCAGTGGTTTCACTCGCAGCAGCCGACACATTTCTTTCATTACCCCGGACATGAAGCAGGACCCCTGGTCAGTTAGTACCTCCTCGGCAATCCCAACCCTGCTGAACAGTAAAAACAGTTCTTTTGCCACATTTTTTCCTGTCGCGGCCCGCAATGGTACGGCCTCAGGGTAGCGGGTGGCATAATCTAAAATTACCAGAATATAGCGGTGACCCCTGCTAGACTTGGGTAGGGGCCCCACGATGTCCAGGGCTATCCTGCGGAAAGGTACATCGATGATGGGTAGCGAGATTAGCGGGTTACGGTACGTTACCTTTGGGCTATGTAGTTGACAAACTGAGCAATGCTGGCAATAGTCCTCCACAGCTTTTTTTATGCCCGGCCAGTAAAACCGGGTTAAAATCCGTTCCATCCGTCTTCTCGCGCCCCAGGTGCGCCCCCAACAGGTGGGTGGGCGAGGTACAGGACTTTGGAAGTGTGGGTCTGGGGGACAAGTAGCTGTTCCACTTCGTCCTCCTTAACCCTACTCACACGATACAGTAAGCCATTCTGTACTTTAAAATAGGGTATGGTCAGCCTACTCACCCCGCCTTGGGGAACGCCCTCGATAGAGGCTGCAGTTTTCCAGGCCTGGGCGAGGAGGGGGTCTTGCAGCTGGGCGGAGCCGAACTCTGTTGGCGCCCCCGGGGTCTCTCGTGGGAACCCCGAAAATTCTCCTGTGCTGCTGTGTTCGGCCACCAGGGGTTGCTATGGGGTCGATCCCTCCGGGGCGGTATCAGTGGTCCCGATAGGGGGTTGTGATGTGGGTCTTCTCCCGGCGGGGGTCGGGGCCTCCTCGCTGTCACTCTCTGCGGACGGGGCTGCCCAGACCGGGTGGGGCCCCCGGGGTCCTCGGCGGCGGGGTCTTGGGGTGGCAGCCGGTCTCCCGGGGGTGGGCCTCTCCTCCCAGTAAGTGAGGAACAGTGGACAGTCCCGGCCCAACAGCACCTCCACTGGCAAGTTTTCCACTACGCCCACCTTCCCAGTGAATTGCCCCCGCGGGGTGGTGATGGTTACCTGGGTGGTGGGGTAGTGTCTCACGTCGCCATGGATGCAGGTGACCGCGATTGTGTCACCTCGCCCCTCTCCTGCTAGGCCAGGCCTCACCAGGGTAATTGCACTTCCGGAGTCCAGCAGGGCCTCTGCGTCGTGGCCCCCAATCCGGACGGGCAGCCGTGGGGCGGCCGTGCCCTTGTGAGCCCAGCACGTGGTGAGGTAGTGGCAGGGTCCGCCCATCTCGGGGGCGGTGGCCATGGATTCTTCCCTCCCCGGGCAGTCCCGGCTCAGATGGCCCTCCCGGCCACAGGTGAAGCAGCGTCTCGTCTCCCTCTTTCGGGCCGCCTCGACCCTGTCCTGCTCCGTCCACTTAGGTCTGGTCGGGCCGCAGCGGGGGGTCTTCGGGGGCTATCGGGTCGCGTCGTTCAGATCATCTCCTGCGCCACCTGGTGGTTCTCCAGGAGATTGACCAGGGCGTCGATGGTCCAGGGCCCTTGTTGGGCCACGTACTTCCTTACGTCCAGTGCCAGGCCCCGGACACAGCGGTCCAACACCACCCTGTCAAGGAGGGGCGGTCCGTCGCCCTCCACCAGCCAGCTCCGGGTCAGCCGCCCCAGGTCCATCACTTGGGCTCACGCGGGGAGGGTGGGGTCATACGTCCACCGGTGGAACCGCTGGGCCCGGGCCGGCAGGCTGTAGCCGTACTGTGCGAGGATGGTGGCCTTCAGGGTTGGGTAGTCATGGGCTTCAGCTGGGGGCAGGCTCCGGTATGCTTTCTGGGCCTCCCCGCTGAGGAAGGGGGCGAGGATGGAACCCCAGGCATCGTGGGGCCATTTCTCCAAATGTGCCGTCCGCTCAAACGTTTCCAGGTACGCCTCGACCTCATCGTCCGGTGTCTGCTTGAGTAACAGATCCTTTGGCGTTCGGGGGGGCGCCGCCGGTCCACTCTTCTGGCAAAGTTCCGCCACTGCCTTCTGCAGGGCGCCTTGGGAGCGCAGTAGCGCGTTGATGGCTTCCTCCATGTTAGGGGGCGGGGCGGAATTTTATCCTGGGTCTCTCACTCACGGTAGCTAGGTCCACATGCCCGCATTCTCCACCATATGTGGTAACCCGCTGGTAGAGAGAGAGAGAGAGAGAGTAAAATTGGTGGAAAAAAATTAATTTATTATTATTTTTTTTTTTCCAGTGCTGGTGCCTTCAGGGCACTTCTTTAGTGTCCAGGACAAACAAAAAACATTCCCTTCTCACACACGGGAATCGGATCACAAAAAACGGAAAGAAGCAAACTAGAAAATAAGTCCGTGCACAAAAAATTAGCGATTTCAAAAAAAGGTAACCGGTAAATTAGGGCGGACTTCAGGTGGCGGGGTTCACTCGCTCGTGTCCGCTGTGGGGCCGTGATCTCTCCGGGGTGTCCTGGCCTCGGGAGCCCACTTCCCCCGCCTAGGCGTCTAGGAATTAAATGCACAGGTTAGTTGGCTTCTAGCCGGATTGATGTGCTCACGTGCCGTTCACTCGTTTGCACTGGCTCCGCGGGTCTCCTCTCGTTCGCCCCTGAGCCCCGCTCTGCTCCCGAGTTCGCCCTTTTGTAGGGTGTTGCTCTCCCCTCCAACTCGGTGCAGCTGTGCCTGGTTAATTGCGAGAGGTTAGTGGCGTGCATTCCGCACGCGTTTCGGTGGTGCTAACCTTGGTGCTGATTCCTTTTCCGGCGCGGCTCTCTCCAAGGTGCCGGTCCCTCAAATACGTCCATGGGAAATATTCCCCGCGAATTACTTTCCCCAGCTCCTGGCGCCGTCGCCCAGCCCGCCCCTCTTCAGTGGTGTACTGATCCTTGATCAGGCCACCACAATATATATATATATATAGTGATTGTCATAAGAATTATTTTCCAACTAAGACTTCTGCACAGGACAGTATATATATATATATATATATATATATATATATATATATATATACTGTCCTGTGTAGAAGTCTTAGGCACCCTAGACTTTATTATATATATGTTTATGTTTTTGTGTGTGTTAGTATAAAAGAACACACTTGAGATTTCCAAATATTCATTGTCCAATAGATTTTGATTTTGTAAATTTTTGTATTTAATTTAAAAATATTACTGTAAGAAACTGACTACTTTTTACATAAAAACTTGATCAAGGCTGTCTAAGATCAGAAGCAAGGAGCCACACCAAAGTCTGCAGAAAAACTGTGGCACATTCTCCAACATGATTGGAACATCCTCCCTGCTGGTTGTCTTATAGAACTGCAGGACAGCGTTGGCTATCTCAGAGAAGTGATGCAGTTTTACCGCCGAACGGAGGCCATAAAACATATGAATTTGATTCAGTTTTTAACTATTCTGCCAAATAACTAAAATGTAATGAAAAATGTATTGTACGTTTATTGAGGACCTTTCATTGAATTATTTTTTAAATAGCTTTTTAACAGTAGTGTATATATATATATATATATATATATATATATATATATATATATATATATATATATATATATATATATATATATATATACCAAAAAAAAAAAAAAATTTTCTTTTTCCATATTGTTGTACATATTTGACTGGGAACACTGCTGCAATTATTTACTGTACATTTTATAGAAATGTATTTTTTAAGATGAGGCCTAGCTGTAGCAACATAATTAGGCAACTGACATTTGTGTTATTTAGGCAAGCCAACACAGCCTGTGAGTATGGCCAGTCCATGATCACAATTTAAATCATATCATCAGCAAAGTTAATGACTTCAACCCACCTGTTCGTGATAATAAATTACAATTCAACCTCAGTCCACTGCAAATCAAAATTGTTCTCTGGACATGTGTTCTGTTCTATTTACATGCAAAATTAAGGCCAGACACCAAGACCAACAAATATATTGTTATTTATTTGAAAACTAACATGTACTGCAATCATCGGCTCTATGCCTGCCCTGCCAATGCAGCTACTTTCACTTTCTGGAACATAGCCAGAATTCTGTTCCTGATTTCTTTGGTTGCCAGGGAATACACAATGGGGTTCAGACAGGACGGGATGCTGGAAGCTAATGACAGGTTCACCATTTTGACGATTGGATCGACATGGAATATGAAAAGTTCAATGATGTACACTGTTATGGTCGGCACATAGAAAATCGCCACTAGTATGAAATGTTCAGTGCACGTTGCAAGTGCTTTGTACCTGCTCTCCACATGTTTCATTCTAAACACGGTTCTTAAAATACAGGCGTATGACGCGACAATTAAACTAAGTGGCCCAAACAAAAAGAAAATACTAACAGTAGAGGCAGCGAGCCATTGCAATGTATGATCATTGCACGATAGATTGTAAACGGCTGCATACTCACAGACAAAGTCGTCCACAATGAGAGAATCACAAAAGGACAGTTTTGTCAAGATTAAGGCAATGAACACCATGATGCTTCCCCAAAACAACCAAACAATCGCTAAAATACTGATCATGCGTGTGGGAGTGTTGATCGAATTATGCCTCAGTGGGAAACATATCGCAATTAATCTGTCATAGGCAAGTACACCGAGGGAACTTGACTCTAATATTACTGACCAATAATAGAAAAAAATCTGTGTCAAGCATGCATTGTAGGACATGAAGGTATCTCGGGTGAGAACAGTCCTGATCGTACTAGGAATAAAGGATGTACTGCCCATCAAGTCAACTATGCCTAAATTAGCCACTGCTATGTACTTTGGAGTATGTAGACGATGATCCATCCATATAATGCAAATTATAAAAGAGTTGAACAAAACTGTTACTATATAAATGAAGCAGAGGAAAATTACATAAGAATCAGCAAATATTAAATCCAAAAATCCGATAACGTAAAATCCTGCTGGTCTTATGATAGAGTTGTTTGTGATGGAAATGGCAAGAATTCCCATTGCGCAGGTTCGGTGTTCAGGACCTCTGCGTGGCTACTTTTCCTCTGGGCCCTGAGAGAGAAACAGATTAATGGTAATCAATGAAAACATACAACCGCCTGTCAATTCATTCTAACGTTCCCTAGTCTATCGGTTAATTGGGACTGCAGTATACCTGGGAGACTAGAACACATTGCACGTTTTATGTGATTTCTATTAACTGTTTGAAATCAACTGAATGTAAAATTCAAATTTGGCTATTTGTTTAGGAGAGAGCCAGATTGATAGTAGACTGAGCGGACTGTTACATTTGACTCTGCCTAGTGGGACGAAAGTAACACAGGAGTGGGTCGAAAATAACGGTAAACTAGGGGTGTGCAATGTGTGTCATATCTCTGTTTTTCGGGTTTGTAATTCTATTTGCTTTCAACACATATACTATTTGACATAATGTAATTTTTTTATTGATTCAATAAAATTTGTATTTGTAGGGGAACACTACTGCCATTATTTACTGTACATTTTACAGAATTTATTTTTTTATGATGAGGCAACAGCAATAACATAATTAGGCAACTGACATTTGTGTTCATTAATATTTAGGCTAGCCTACACAGCCTGCACGGTGAGAGTCAAAGCAAAGCGCTTCATTTGAATGAAAAGTCAAAAACAAAATGTCATGCTCTCGCTTGCTTAACACAAATACATGAAAGCATAAATCCCTACAATGTTTTTTTTTTTTTTCATGTTAGTTTCATGTCTATTTTTTAATACAATATATAGATTTTTTGCTTATTGGTATAAACACTGGGAAAGAGTAGACATAAGAACGTGCAAGAAAGAAACATCTGGAACTAAAAACAATTAGTTAACTTCCACCCTGTACTGGGCACCATGCAATAGGTAAGAGTAGACATTAGAAAATGCAAACCAAAAAACATGCATTATGTGGTGGTGGTTCCCAACCCTCTACTGGGGCCCTCTAGCAGTTCCTTATACTTGTTCAATTCCAACACCATTCGTTGTCTAACTAGGTGTCCTGACTGCTCTTAATTACAAATTTAGAAAGCGTCACATGGCATAAGCCTTTGTTGCTCCTTAAATGGTTAAATAGTCTGTAATTAGCTTTATATTTTTAAGTTTGGAACTAAACAGTTGAACGTTTATCACCAGGCGGGGCACTGTACCGATTATTATGCTACCCACACTGAATTGCAATATGAATAGCCTTCATTTTTTACTGTATAACATCCAGTTTTGCGCCCAGGGTTTGAGGAGGTAATGTCCGTCCCTGGTAATCAAACAAGAAGCTGTGCAAGGTGGATAAAATTATGAAACATTTTGCTTTGAAAGTGATAACCACGTGACAATGTAGGGTGCTCATGTTCCGTCCCAGTTCCTTAGTATAATCTGGACTATATACCTTCAGATATTGAGAGGCTAATATGCTGCAACGTTTCTATGTTTCTATGTGATTACACGCATATGTATTTAAAAAAATGAAATGTGGCGATTTGTTAACTATAAAGTATAACTGCAAAGTGAGTGCTAAATTGTTTATCTAAATTAAACCAACACTGAGAAACGGGTGTTGATTTCCTCTTGGATAACACATACACACATACACACACTGATCATGCCTGTTCTGTACGAAATGTTTAACTTAAAGTGAACAGCAAATAAGCCAATCGCCGGGCCACGGCCCGTTAGAATCACCTTTGTAAACACTTTCACTTCAATCACGCGTATATTTAAGCATGCAGCCTGGCGTTGACTACCTTGAATGAGGGGACGTTATCGGCTTTGCTCATACACGTTCTTGGGCAACTAAAATTTCAACATTGTATTTCGTGAACTCTGTTTGTACTCCACATGCATGTCGAATATAAGAGCGTGTACACGTTCACACATGAATTGCGAAATAAACGGTTAAAGCGATTGAAGAATTAGCGCAGCAGAGAAACACTACTCACCAGTGTTGAGATCCGTTGGTCGAATGTGCTTCTTCTCTCACACTGCATTATATACCGTATCTAGTGTGTGTGGAATGCGCCTCCTTTGGAATTATTTTGCGACCGCCCTCCCTTGGCTGTTGAACGTAATCACTTTGGTATCCATAGAGACATTGGTGATGTCATAGTTTACAGTAAATTGCATGTTGATATTTAGCTTCCAGACTGACTTGCTGTACACAAACGACATTTTAATATTCAGTGTATTTATAGAGCAATTCAGAAGCCGAACTGCTGTTGTGCCCCTTGCTCATCGCTATTCTGACTGTAAATTTACAATTTTCCTTTGAACAGGGACGATTCCCCATCTTCAGCAGAATGACTTTCCTGACCATTTAATTTCTCGCCAAACACGACAATGGTGTGTATGGACAAAACGTTCCATTTTGGTCTGATGTGACCATATCACACTCTTCCAATCATAAGTCCAATGAGGTTTGGCAAATGCAAGGTGCTTGGTTTTGTTTATTGTGCTCAGTAAGGGCTGTCTTTGTGCCACCCTTCCAAAGAGTTTGCTAGGATGGAGGTGCCATTGTATGTTTCTTTTTTCACTTAGTGACCACAAGAGACATTTACATTTACATTTTTGTCATTTGGCAGACACTTTTAATCCAAAGCGACTTACAAGTGCATAGGTTCTACCACAAGTCAAAGCATCACATCCAGAACTAGGAAAAATACACATGAAATGCTGTTCTAAACATATAGTCATCATAAGTGCAGAAAGGAGGGGCGGGGGAAATCAGGAGGGAGGACTAAGGTAGAGTTTGAAAAGGTGTGTTTTGAGTCTGCGTCGAAATAGAGGGAGGGATTCTGCGGTCCTGACAGTGGTAGGCAAATCATTCCACCACTGAGGAACCAGAACGGAAAACAGGTGTGAACGTGCAGCTCGACCGCCAGGTGCACGTAGAGAGGGAGACAACAAATCTCTGTGATCCATGGGTTGGTCTCCCTCACCATCCTCATTACTGTCTGTGGGGTTAATATGCACTTACATCCTCTTCCTGGCAAGTTTGCTGTTGTTTATCATATGCAGAGTTTTTATATTAAAGGTGCAAATAATTTCGGAGCCCACTGGAGATTATCACCAAATGCTGTGTTACACCGTTCTAACCAACTTCCAACCAACTTCATTTTTAGTCAATATCATGAGTTCAATACTTTTAATTGAAATATTTGGTCAATAGTTCTCATTTACCTAAAATCTTTGAGTAAAATTAACACAATTCACGTATTTGCCAGGATCTGTGTATTTTGTCTGTTTTTAGTCCCCAGCTTTTTGTCTTTTGTTTCGCTCTGTGCTAACCGTTGTTCTGTATTCTACTCATTATATTTCACCTGTTCATTGTGACCTGATTCCCTCTCTTTCAGTCATTGAATGTCATTATCTGTCCAGTTATACCCGCCTCTGTCTTCATTTCAGTGCCGCATTGCTTTATGCTTGTCACCGCTAACTCTTGAGCGTTCTCGTGTATACTCAACCTGTGTTTTGACCAATTTTTCAGTATCCCAGTTTCGTGTCATGATTCCTGTTTTGCTCGTGTTTGGATTTATTGGTTACAACTTCAGACCAAACTCTGTACTCAAGATTATTGATCAGCCCTCTTTACCGTTGCTCTATCAGACTGCCCTTCCATTGGCAAACTTTGCTTGTGAGTCTGACTTTGATTTCGGATTATCTCTGTATGCGCTGTTTGCAGGGGATTGACCCTTGCCTGCTCGTTTTAACTTCTGAATAAAAGACTCTGTTTGGCATTTATTTGCGATTGGTTTTTCAGTCCTGGTCCCAAACAGAACAATCTGGCCAGAGATGAAACCAGCAACCCCAGAGTGGCAGTTGACACTCTTTGACTGCCGGGACAGTGACATCACAAGTCAGAGATCCGCACACTGCACCTGAATCTGTAGACTCTACACGCCCAGGCGGTCGGCCCATCGGGCATCGATGCTCCCAGGGGGCACCGGGCACGCCCTGAGCCTCACCTCCCACCTCCTGAAAGTGATGCCGGCGACTCAGGATCCTGTCGGTCCTGCCTGTCGACCTTCCCCCCTGTGCTTCTGCTGCGCAACCCACAGATTAACTGAGTTCATGGAATCATCACAGGCTGCAGTCCGCTTCCGGTCCGTCTAGCCCCGTTCTGCTCGCCGAGGAGGTGCCAGCCGACCTCTCCAATGTGCTGCCCGTCTATGATGACCTTCGCCAAGTGTTCAGCAAGAATCGAGCCTGCTCCCTGCCACCTCATCGCCCCTATGACTGCAGCATCAACCTCCTCCCTGGCATTCCTGAGGTCGTCTGTTCTCCCTGTCGGTTCCTGAAAACAAGGCCCTGCTTAATTCTATCAGTGTCACGTTTCATGTTTGTCATGTTTTATGTTTAGTTATTGTCTTGGTAATGTTATTGTCATGTCACATATTATGTTAGTCTAGTATCACCACTTTTTTATGTTTCATGTCATGTTATGTTTCAGGTTTAGTTGTTGTTACGATTTAATTGTTAGTCTTGCCATGTCATGTTATTTGGTTTATTGTCATATTTCGCAAACTTGTTATGTCACAATTTATGTTTCATGTTGCATTGTACTGGTCATTGATTAGCATACACTTTTTCATGTCTTTCTGCAAATCTTGCATTCCTGCTTTCTCTCTCTCCCTTTCTGTCACTCACCCTAATTGTTTCAATTTCCCTCGTCTACTTACTAATCTACTAACGCTAGATCAGGATTGGGGAATACTAACATTCTAATCATGTGTTCATGTTATTTTACGTTTCTTGTGCATGTCATTTACTAATTTACTAATGCTAGAACAGGATAGGTTTATTACTAACGATTACTAATTACCTCGTTAAATTGTCAATCCTCCACACCTGATTTCCATTCTCTTGCTGCTCTCAAGCTAATTGTCTACACCTGTCTTCACCTGCATATAAAGCTCAGTTTCATGTCTTGTCTTTGCGAAATTTGCATCGCTTTAGCGGCTTTTGGCAAGCCATTGTCTACCCGTTACGATCCAAGCCTGTTTACTGACCAAAGATCATTGACTTCTGTTTTGTTGACCATTGCCTGCCTGTACCACGTCTTTGCCTGCTGTTTTTGTACTTTTGCCCTGCGGAGCAGACTTCGCCGCCATCGACCCTGAGCCTGCCTACCACCCGCCTGTACTTCTGCCCCGCTGACGGCTTTCTTGGCTAGCGGACTCGTACCGATTACGAGACTGCCTTCTCCCTCGGTACTGCCCTTTGGTTTTTTGGCTGGATATTACGTGTATGAACATTGCTTGTTTTTTGACTACGCTCTCTGGATTTCCCCGAAAAAAGCCCTGTCAGGACTTAACTACATCATTGTTTCTGAGTCGCGCATTTTGGGTCCAAACCCCCCACGCACCCATCTCAATCAGTGACCCACTTGCTACCGGTCTCATCCGGCCCTCCTTTTCAACGGCCGGGGTCGGGTTCTTCTTCATAGAGAAGAAGGACAAAACGCCGAGACCCTGAATTGACTACCGGGGCTTTAACAATATCACTATTAAAAATCGCTGTCCTGTTCTACCAAGTTGATCGCTCGGCTCCCGAATTGCGCGACACCCTCCCACGTTGTCCAGTGCTCTCCTGCCCCTGTACGATGGCCTTCACCCTGTGCTCCTCTTGCTCCATCCTGGTGACATCAGAGACAACAAGGCCCTTCCTCTCCTTCTGGCTGGGTGGATCACCCCATCCTAGGCCTGCCCGACCTGTTTGGACCCGGCCCACCACTTTCTGGTGTTGCAGTCTGTTCACCTGTTACATCCCTAAGCATTTATGTATTCTTGCTGTGCTGCCATTTTGTCTTCCTGTGTTTTTCAGACAGTCCAGCAGGAGGCTTAATTGCTGTTTGAGCCTGATTGGGGGGCCGGCCCTATAAAAGGTGCCGGCTTGCGTCACTCCAGGTGGTTGGCTCACTTTGGGGGGGAACTTCGTTTCTGGTTCGTGGATTCGGCGCAGCTGACACGCCACGCTTCGCGCTCGCCCACGTTCTCCTGCCTCTCTCAGAGTGAGAGGCTCGGAGCCAGGCCTGGAAAATTGGGTGGCTTCGTTGCGGCCTTCTGGCTTCTTTTGATCTTTCGTTTTGAATACTTATGTTTTTTTGTAATTATAATAAATTGATTTTTTTTTTTTAAGTTATCCTCCGTTGTCTGCCGTTTTCTTGCCCTTGCTTTATTTAGTAATTTGTTATAGTTTCCTGTCCCTAGCAGGGAACATAACAAAATGGGGGCTCGTCCGTTTTTTTTTTGAACCCGATTGTTTTTTTTTTTACCAACTTTTGGCTCATCCGCTTTTTTGAATAATTTGGCCATTTTCGTATTTGAGTGTGCTCATCCGTCCGTTTTTTCTTCGCCTTTCTGAATCTGGATTGAAGCGCATTGTAACTGAGAAACGCTGGTAAGTTAGCCTTTTGATTATTTCTTTGGTTTGGTAGTGGGTTTATTTGAAAGCAAACCCGGGGGGAGATTCCTTGTGAGTCTTCAATTGGTACGCTTTGAAGATATTTGAGGCTTAGTTTAATTTTTGGGGTAGGTATGTAGGGTCCAGGGTTTCACCCAGTCTGGGTTAAGGTTACGCCGCTATTTCTTTCCAGTTTTTGTGTTTTTGAACGGTGGCACTGTTTTTTCGTTTGGCCAAGTTATTTGTGTTTTTTTTTGGACTGAGCATCGGCAGACTTTGGATTTATTTGTAGGGGTTTTTGTCGGCTAGACGAAGGACGTTGTTTTCGTGGCGTCGGCGGTAAATGTGTAAAACCCAACTTTTGTGGGTTATTTCTGAATTTCCCTCTGCATTTCGTTTGTATCCCTTTTATTTAATGTAGCTTGAGTTATAGTAGCCTATTAGTTAAAATGTCAGTGGTAGAGCAGTTTATTCAGAGTCCTTCCGACGTTCTGTTGCAAAGTTGCACTAAGGACCAGTTAGTCCAAATTGCAGAACAGTACTCAATTAGCCTTACATCAGATGATAAAAAGCTTAAGGAAACACTGTTGAAGGCAGTATTTGACGGTCTGATAGCTAAAGACATTTTCTCCGTTAGAGAGGATGTTCCAAGTTCTCCACCTGTTTCAGCTTTGTCAGCTGCCAGCAATATTTCTGAGCAGGAACTAAAGCTTCGGGAATATACTTTAGAGGAGCGTAAATTACAGTTTGAGGCAGCTAAACTAAGTGCTGAGCGAGAAAATCGACTAGTCAAGGAAAAAGAAATCGATAAATAAATTGAACTCAAGAAATTAGAGGTTCAGCTTGACTTAAGAAAACTCGAGCTCGATGCGCAGGAAAAAGAGAGGCAGAGAGAGCATCTTCGTGAGTGTGAAGAGCGTAATTTCGCATTACGCAAGCTTGAATTCGAATTGGCTGAAAAGAGACTCACCATCACTCCACCAGTTCCTTCAGCTCATCCTTCGCAAGACTTGCGGCCTCCTGTTTCTCTTGTTCGCTCTCCTGTGCGTGCTTCTTCTGCTCCTTCGAGTGCCTTTGTGGGTCCGTTTGTTTCATCTGCTTTGGGTGGCGATTCTGTCACCGCGCCTCCGCTGAATGTTCTACCAGGAGCGTTAAATACAAATGCTCCGTTGGGTGACAATGATGTTTCGCTTGATCCTGTTCTGCCTGTGCCACTGCAACCAGGCCAGCCTTTTGATGTTAGCCGTAACATTCGTATGGTTCCACCTTTTAATGAACGTGAGATTGAAGTATATTTCACTCATTTCGAGAGGGTTGCGGTTACGCTGCAATGGCCAGTTGAGGTCTGGACTTTGCTTCTGCAGACTGTGCTGGGTGGCAAAGCACAAGCTGTTTATTCGGCTCTTAGTCTTCAGCAAAGTTTAGATTATAATTCTGTGAAAACAGCGATATTGCATGCATACGAGTTGGTGCCTGAAGCCTACAGACAAAAGTTTAGAAGTCTAAGAAAAACTGACAAGCTCACGTTTGTAGAGTTCGCGAGGGAAAAGGAAAATGCATTCGATAGGTGGTTTAAATCACAACGTGCGCAAACCAGAGAGCAATTTCGAGAGATGATTTTGCTAGAGGAGTTTAAAAATTGCGTGCCAGACACAGTAGCGATGTATTTAAACGACAAAAAAGTAACAACACTGGCCCACGCTGCTGTATGTGCTGATGAGTTTGTGCTTACTCACAAAAACACCTTTTCTTTGTCCTCTTTTCCTCGTCGTGAGACTACTCATCCTTCTGCTTCGCGGCAGACTTACCGGAATGCAAAGTCCGATAAGCCTCCGCCTCCGTCATCTAATAGTGAGTCTCGTGAATGCTACTATTGCCACGAAATTGGCCATCTCATTTCTGTATGTCCTGCTTTAAAAAAGAAGAACGCGGCTTTGAAACAAAAAGGTGCAAAAGGTTCTGGTTGCGTGAGCAACTCCGTTCACTCGCATAGTGAAATAGATCAAGGTTATGAACCGTTCAGTTTTGAAGGAATGGTCTCACTCACAGGGCGTGAGGAAGACAACATTCATGTTAAAATGTTACGAGACACAGGTTCGGTTCAGAGTTTTATTCTTTCTTCTGCTTTGCCATTTTCAGAGGAAACATATTGTGGTTCGGATGTACTCGTTCAAGGCATTGAACTAGGACATTTAAAAGTTCCTTTGCACTCGGTGTATCTTAAGAGTGATTTCGTTTCTGGGTGTTTTAAAGTGGCTGTTCGTCCGCAGCTGCCCATGGAAGGGTTCAGCCTTCTAATTGGGAACGATATAGCTGGCGGAAAAGTTCTTCCTCTTCCTGAAGTTGTCTCAAAGCCTTTGACACACACTGATGTGGACTCTAGTTTGGCTGGAGCCTTTCCAGTGTGTGTAGTAACTAGAGCTCAAGCCCGCAAGTCTAACACCGACTTGTCGAATACATTTATGTCACTGCAGAATCCATTCACGCCTTCTCGTCCCAGATCTTCAGCACATCGGTCACTGTCTACGTCCGGTGGTGCTGAAGTTCCGAATTCGGCCCGGTCGCTGTCCACGCACCGTGGTGCTGAAATTTCAACCTCTGCCCTGTCGTTGCCTATTGACAGAGACTTGATAATTCGTGAACAGAAAAAAGATCCGTCTTTAGCCAAGTGCCGTGCTTCTGCTGCTGGGAAGGGAGATGTAGTGAATAAATCCGTGGCATATTACTGGGAGAATGGCTTGTTGATGCGAAAGTGGACTCCATCTCAGAGTCAAGACTTGGGTTGGAATACAGCTTGTCAACTGGTGGTCCCTGCTAAATTTAGGCTACATGTTTTGATGTTGGGGCATGATCATGACTTTGCTGGTCATCTAGGCGTTAAGAAAAGTTACCATCGTATCCTACGTTATTTCTTTTGGCCTGGCCTAAAATCTGATGTGGCAAAACACTGCCGTTCGTGCCATCGCTGCCAAATGGCAGGGAAAAAACAAAATCTGGGCATAGATTCCTGTTCACAATTATGTGTGCCGCTACACGCTACCCAGAAGCTGTTCCGCTGCGCTCAATAAAGGCAAAGCCAGTAGTAAAGGCGTTAGTTCGTTTCTTCTCGACTTTCGGACTGCCTAAGGTCATACAAACTGATCAGGGATCCAACTTCCTGTCTCGCTTGTTTAAACAGGTGTTACAGCAGCTGTCCATCAAGCACCAAACCTCCAGTGCTTATCATCCAGAGTCTCAAGGGGCTCTGGAAAGATTCCATCAGACTCTGAAGTCCATGTTCCGCACTTACTGTTTTGATTCCGTTCGAGAGTGGGATGAGGGCCTCCCACTGCTTTTGTTTGCAGTGCGTGAGACAACTCAGGAGTCACTGGGGTTCAGTCCAGCTGACCTGATCTTTGGCCATTCAGTCCGTGGTCCGCTGAAGTTGTTGCGTGAGCGGTGGGACACAGAGACCACTGACCAGCAACACAATGTGTTAGATTATGTCTGTGCGTTCCGTGAGCGCCTGCGCAAGGCCTGTGCTCGCGCTCAGGAAGCTTTGTCTTCAGCCCAGTTGAAGATGAAGACTCGATATGACCACAAGTCTGTTCACCGTCATTTCCAGGCCGGTGACAGAGTTTTAGTGCTGTTGCCTGTGCTTGGGTCTGCCCTACAGGCAAAGTTTTTGGGACCTTATGAAATTGAGTCTAAGATCAGTGACACCGACTATGTCCTTCGTACACCAGACAGGCGGCGTAAAACCCGAGTGTGTCACATCAACATGTTAAAGTCGTATGTTTCCAGGGAGCCTGAACCTAAGACTGAGAGTGTGTGTCCTGTGCCTGTTGCTTCTGCAGCTCCTGTGGTCTCCTCCTATTCCCCAGAGGAGGATGGCCTGAGTTTCCGTGATGTGCCTGTTTCGTGTCCCCGCCTTCCGAATTCAGGGATTTTGGAAGAATTGCCTCATTTTCTCTCTCACTTGTCAGATTCTTGTGCTAAGGATGTCCAGAGGTTGATAGAATCCTGTCCTGGTTTGTTCTCAGATGTTCCCTCGCGGACTAATGTCCTTAGTCACGACATCAATGTGGGTGACCATCCGCCCATTAAACAACATGCGTATCGTCTGAATCCCACAAAGAGAGCAATTATGAGTTCTGAAGTGCAGTATCTTGTGGATCACGGGTTAGCTGAACAGAGTTCCAGTGCTTGGAGCTCCCCGTGTATTTTGGTTCCGAAGCCTGATGGAACAGTTCGTTTCTGCACAGATTACAGGAAGGTGAATGCTGTCACTAAACCAGACTCTTTTCCACTTCCACGCATGGAAGACTGTGTGGACAGAGTCGGTTCAGCGCGGTTTGTCAGTAAGCTCAACTTGTTGAAGGGCTACTGGCAGGTCCCGCTGACACCTCATGCAGCTGAAATCTCAGCATTTGTTACTCCCGACTGCTTTATGCAGTATTCAGTCATGGCGTTTGGGCTGCGCAATGCACCGGCCAGCTTCCAACGTCTGATGTGCAAAGTTTTAGCTGGCATACAGAATTGTGAGGTGTACTTAGACGACATCGTTCTTCACTCGTCATCTTGGTCTAATCACCTTGAATTACTCAACACCGTGTTCCATCGGCTCTGTGATGCCTCCTTGACCTTGAACTTGGCCAAATGTGAATTTGGTAAAGCCACTGTTACCTACCTGGGTAGACAGGTTGGTCAAGGTGAGGTTCGGCCTGTGGAGGCCAAGATTCTTGCCATCGTTGAGTTCCCGACGCCAAAAACCAAGCGTGAGCTACGCCGGTTTTTGGGGATGGCTGGCTACTATCGTAGTTTCTGCCGGAACTTCTCTGTTGTGTTGCCCCTTACAAATTTACTTCGTAATTCTTGTGATTTTGTGTGGTCTGGTGATTGTGAGGCTGCGTTTCAAAACGCCAAGGCGTTGCTCTGCAGTTCTCCGGTGCTTGCGGCGCCGAACTTCGACCTGCCTTTTAAGCTTGAGGTTGATGCAAGCGCAACTGGCGCTGGTGCTGTCCTTCTTCAGGAGGGTCCAGATGGACTTGATCACCCCGTCTGTTACTTTTCGAAAAAGTTCTTAAAACATCAGTTGAACTATAGTACCATTGAAAAGGAAGCACTAGCCCTGTTAGCTCTGCAACATTTTGAAGTGTATATTGGTTCCACCGCAGCACCTGTATGTGTGTACACCGACCATAACCCCCTTGTGTTTTTCTCCAGGATGAAGAATGCTAATCAGCGCATTATGCGTTGGTCACTATACCTGCAAGGCTTCAACCTGGAGATCCGTTACAAGAAGGGGTGTAATAACATTCTGGCGGACACATTATCTCGCTCTTATCAATAAGAGGATTTTAGTGTTGATTTGTGATCAACATTATATGTTGATTTTTGGTGATGGGGGTGTTACATCCCTAAGCATTTATGTATTCTTGCTGTGCTGCCATTTTGTCTTCCTGTGTTTTTCAGACAGTCCAGCAGGAGGCTCAATTGCTGTTTGAGCCTGATTGGGGGGCCGGCCCTATAAAAGGTGTCACTCCAGGTGGTTGGCTCACTTTGGGGGGGAACTTCGTTTCTGGTTCGTGGCTTCGTCGCAGCTGACACGCCACGCTTCGCGCTCGCCCACGTTCTCCTGCCTCTCTCAGAGTGAGAGGCTCGGAGCCAGGCCTGGAAAATTGGGTGGCTTCGTTGCGGCCTTCTGGCTTCTTTTGATCTTTCGTTTTGAATACTTATGTTTTTTTGTAATTATAATAAATTGATTATTTTTTTTGTTTGGTAATGGGTTTATTTGAAAGCAAACCCGGGGGGAGATTCCTTGTGAGTCTTCAATTGGTACGCTTTGAAGATATTTGAGGCTTAGTTTAATTTTTGGGGTAGGTATGTAGGGTCCAGGGTTTCACCCAGTCTGGGTTAAGGTTACGGCGCAGGGAACATAACACACCGCCTTCCTCCTCAGACCTCCACTTCCTTCCAGTCATGACTCCGGCTCCTATATCCTTCACTGTTTCATCAGAGGCATCTTTCAACTCCATCACCAGCCTTGCCTTCTCTTGCCTGCCCCTAAAGGTGATAGATTTTAGGGGCAGTTTGAGTGTATTCCACACAAGCTTGCTGTTGAGAAGCAGCGAGGGAGACCCAGCCATCTGCGTATGAGGGAGTTGGCTTTGGCATCCATCTTGCTCACAGCTGATGAGACTTCACACAGCTTTCGTGGCCACATTACGCTTGGGTACAGAGTGAAGTGATAGCACCACACCTTGTGCTTTCCACGTAACTAGCTTCAGTCCATTTTTGCCGGGCCAACTGAAAGCTGCTGAAGGATGGTCTTCCCCATCCCCTTGTCTGCAAATGTTTTGTAATGGTGCCACATTATGACATCTTGTGTTTCTGGTCAAAACTGGCCGATGCAGAGAGAACAGTCACAAAATAAAAAGAAATTGTGATCCGATGCAGGCTTATCCCTTAGAGGCATAGGCTCCAATGCCCCTTTAGTGCAAATGAGCCGTACAACTAAAATTGTCTACAGTCCCTTCCAAAAGTATTGGAACAGCAATACATTCAATACATTTTGAGTCAAGGTAAAAAGATGAACACGAGACAAGAGTTCAGAATCTGAATACATTCTCAAAATATTTTATTATTATTCAGTTTGCTTATAAATAAGGAGGCAGCCTGCTTTTCAATAATACATAGCATGTGAAATTATAGAAGGTATTTGACTTGTTGATGGGGGTTGGGTATTTGACAAAAACTTCAATCAGTGGACCTGAATTTATATATATATTTTCAATCAATCAGTGAACCTCAATTTTGGAAAACAACCTAGAATAGAATAGACATAGAATAGAAAAAAATATTTTGGTGATCAAATTTGAAAGGGGATTTGTCCAGTGTTTCTAATTGCACCAGTCACCACTACAATAATCTGGATCCAGTCAAAAAATCTTTCAGTGAGGAAAAAAAGCTTAAAGCTTAAAAATAAATAGATAGACAGATAGAAAAATAAATATTGTTCAAGCTCTCAATACAATGCATGCTGAAAGCTTCAAAGGGAGTTAATGTTTCACAGGTGGAGTAGTGATAATAGGGGGGTCCTCCATTTAATTTTTTCAAAGAAATTGTGCTTTGAGTTAGGCCTATTGAGACCTACAAATAAGTTGATGTTTTTAATTTGGAAATTTAACTTTATTGCAACCCTCAGCTCTATGAATGCCCTGCACACTTTTGACTTTCTGGAGGATAGTCAGTATTCTGTTCCTGATTTGTTTGGTTGCCAGGGAATACACAATGGGGTTCAGACAGGAAGGGATGCATGACGCTAATGACAAGCTCACATTTATGATGCTTGCGCTTGCTGCGCTGTGGTGCATGCATGAGGTTTGAATCTAGATCGTGCCAGTGCTAACGCGCAATTGTGTTCCACGGGGTATGGGTGAGATCGTTCGGTCTGTGTTCATCTCGCAAAACCGCTGGGCTCAGATTTAGTTCCGCGATGGTGTGTAGGTAGAAACAGGTGGCGGAGTGTTTTGAGGGAAATTTCTGGGTCAGCACTTCGATTTGAAAGCCCTGTGTCCTCTTCAGTGCGGGCTCCATGAACGCGGTTGGCGAGACAATTTGACATTCCATGGAATTCCATATGGTGGGAATTGGATATGCACAGCTCCAAATAATATTCATGGAAAAGATCAGACTCAGGTTGTCCCGTGAATTTGGGTACGGCCGTTAAAAAGAGAACCAAACCGTGGAGGTGAGGTCATATGCGTATTTGGGTACACCGTCTCTTCCTCTGCCGATATCGGTGTTTTCCAGAAAGACAGCGCCTTGAAAAGACACACACAATTCTTTCAGTAGGCTATTGTCGGGCGATAATTAATAGTACAATGTGTAAGCTGTCCTTTGCTTTTCGATTGTTTTTATTTAATGGCTTTCAAAAAACTCATCCACTCCCCAAAACGAATAAGCCTAAATAAATAAATAAATAAATAAATAAATGAAATATGAATGCGTCTGCTTTTTGCAAGCAGCAAATACACCGATCGCCGGACCGCGGTCGACACAATGTTATGCTCACCTTTTAAAATATTACAATTAATTCGCACAAGGATTAAAGCTGACATCCAGGCTGATATTGACTACCTTGAATAAATCATATTTTAGGCTTAGCTCTTAGATTTTCGAGTACTGCTCTGCCCTTCGAATGTTGAAAGAAAGAGAGAAATAAAGAATCGTAGCGATTGTTGACGCAGAGTAGAATTACCGCAGCAGGAAAACGCTACTTCTCCTGAACATAGGTCAGTGTTGAAATGTGCTTCTCCTCTCAAGCAGCAGAATTTATCTCCCTGTGTGGGTGGAATGCGCCTGCTTAGGAATGCTTCTGGGACACTAATTAAAATACTCAACAGTCCTGGTCGTTCTTGAGGTCACGTTTTCCATTCTATTTTCACATTTAGCAGTCTTATGCAGACAAAAGTATGGTTAACTTATAGAAACTTGAAGATTTACAGGCGTTTTAAAAAAATTCTCAGATATAGAAATCTGTCGGTATGTAAAAAATATTCTTTAGAGATATATTCTTTTTCATGAAACTTACATTTGGAAGAAGATATTTAAATGTTTCTGTTAAATATGGAAGCTTTTTTACAAAATAAATATTCAGCATGACTAATTATTTCAGTTATTTTTCGATATAATTTCAATAATTAGTCTTGATGCACTGCTGCTTAATGGAGTTAAATCTTATGGAATACGTTGAATAACATATTAAATATGTCCTTTAAATATTCATCCTTCCTGATAACTAGTTTTAAAACTAAAAAGGGAAATACAACTTGAAATATTTTGTCGGAAAATATTTCTAAATAAATAAACAAAACATTGATGATTTTTATTTATTTATTTTTAAGTAATAGCCTATTTCAAATAAATCTTAAATCTGTTTAATTAAATCTTGTAGATTAAGCCTTAGGTTCTGTCAGCATCAAACATTTGCTTTTTCATATATAATAATTTCCCCCACATGAAACTTTATAACCTTGTTTCAGTTCTTCTGAGCAAATTCACTTCTGCGACATATGCTTAATTTCCTAGGATATACAGTGCAAGGTATTTGGACCCTGGTACAATTTCTGTACTCCAGCTCAATGGACTTGAAATAAAATAAGTGGTCAAAGTGCAGGTTATTTACATCCATATTAGGTTATTCATGTCGGAACTGCGTCCCTTTTATACATGTTTTGGGAGAAAAATTAATTCCTTCCAGTTTCTAGTCTTGATCCCAGACTTTTGATTGGCTTGGGAGCCATTGGCGTTTCATTTCAAATCCAATGTGCTAGTACAGAGCCAAAAGAACATAAATTGTACCAATGTCCACATACTTACAGACTGCACTGTAACTGGCATTATTATTTATTTTTTATTTGATCACTATGTACGCAGGGTGTCCATCTGAGATGAAAAAGCATGTGAAGAAATCATAGGCCTACATATGAGAGAATTGTACTATACAATAGCATACATTCAAAAATGGTCAGTGAATAGGCCTGCTTAAGCAATAACTTACGACAGGCAGTGGTATATACACATTTTATCACAGCCAAGGGGTGTCAGGGTCGCAACCCCTGTAGCTGTGATGAAATGTAAACAGGTGCATCTAAAAAAATAATAATATCATGGAAAAGTTTTTTCCATAATTCACTTCAAAAAGTGAAACTTTCATATATTCTAGATTCATTATACATTCAGTGAAATATTTCAAGCCTTTTTTTTAAATCTTGATTATAATGGCTTACAGCTCATGAAAATAAAAAATCCAGTATCTCATAATATTAACATATTACATAAGACCAATCAAAAAAAGGATTTATAATACAGAAATGTCAACCTTCTGAAAAGTGTGTTCATTTATGAACCCACTACTTGGTCGGGCTCCTTTTTCACAAATTACTGCATCAATGCAGCGTGGCATGGAGGCAATCAGCCTGTGGCACTGCTGAGGTGTTATGGAAGCCTAGGTTGCTTTGATAGAGGCCTTCAGCTCGTCTATATTGTTGCGTCTGGTGTCTCATCTTCCTCTTGACAATACCCCATAGATTCTCTATCGGGTTCAGGTCAGGCGAGTTGGAAAAACTGAAAAAACAGTGGACCAACACCAGCTGTTATGTATGGTTCCAGGGACCCAAACGCAGACCAGGAAATAAAAAATAAATTGGAGAAGAATTGTTAGGGTACAGTCCAGGGTCAAAAATGAAAATGAAAAGAAAGGCAAAGTTACAAAGAATAAAGCAAGACAGTAGTCGAAAAAACACGAATTGCAATCAAAAACCAAAAATCAAGACCAAACAAATCAAAGGGGCAAGGCAAACTTGGAATCAGGGAATGGGGTGTCGCAAGAATCTCATGAATAACAGGCTTACAAAGAATTGGCTCTGAAATTATGATCAATGTTCTGACAAGTGTGCATACTCTGACTGAGGCATAAGACAAACTAGGTGGGGCATGGGAGTGAGGATGATCTAACAAATAGACAGGTGAGATACATGGAAGGGCAATCATGCAATAACAAGGGATGCACGAAGACGTGGACTGGATTCACAAAGACAAACTTGTAACACAAACGGCACCGGATTAGGGGGTAGACAATTGCACAGAGTTAAGGAATGTAGTGATAGTGGAGAGGAGGTGTGAAAATTTAGGCAGGCAATTTAGAGATAGAACAGGGAGGCAGAGCTATAGAGCAGTATAGAAATAGAGATGAAGTTAATCCGTTAGTTTATGTGATTAAATTATAATTACCCAAAACTAGTGACTATTAGTTTGTTAGTCAGACAGAATTAGTGTGTAAATATAATTAGTACTGTACAAAATCTATGTTAATTGGTATTAGTAGATTAGTGCTATCTACAAACATGAATGGAGAAAAAGCAGGAAATAAGAAAAGCCAGACTGAGAAGGAATCGTGGGAAACCGGAAAACTCCGAAAACACCCGAATAATGATTCATGCCGACAGGGAAGTGACTCGGGCTTAGAACTACATAAAGACACAGACATCACATTTTTTGAGATGCACCTGTATATAGGCTACCCATGGAGTGAGTTACTGCTTCTATGAAACGGCTACCAAATATGATAATAGATATTATTGACACAATACAATTAAAAACGTTTTTATTGACAATGCCATTACAAGGACAATTTACAAGAAAATAGTTTCTGCTGCTGGCATATAGTGCCAGCCGGTTGCTATGCAACATCAGTAAACCCTAACTTTGTTCTGCCAAACTCGCTAGCTTGCAAGAAACTTGAATGAGAAAACAATTGTTATTTTATCACTTTTATTTTATGCCATCAACCAATAAAATTGCGAGAATTGTCCGACCCGTTTAATGAACATGAATACACACAAATAAATACATACACAAAAAAAATAATGTAGTTAAATTATGCAAAGCAAGGCGTCAAATTGACTAGAGTCCGGAAGTATAATCTGCATGTTTGGTACATATATACTTAAAAAGCAGTTCCTTGTGAAGGCATGATTCAAAAACCATGTGGGTATCAGAGAATGACTGCTGACCAACTAAAAAATAACTTCTGTATTTTCATGTTCATTATCTCTTCGGAGACATGGGCACAAACACAATAGGGTTTTTTTTTTGTCCTGTAATGGAGCAGTTTCAACGTTTCGGAGGTTAGAGAAAAATAAGACAACCGTTTATATTGCATCGCATGAACCGATGTAGGAACGTCATGTTGCAGGTATAACCAGTGAATTTAGATTCTGTTGAGAAGACACCGGTAAAGATAAACTTGTTTTTAAGCTTTCAATATAGTGCATGCTTAAACGTCACCCGGATTGAATGTTTCACTGCTGGAGTAGTGGTGGTTGGGGGTCACCTGTTTCCAAGAAAATACAATTCAACTTCATAACACTGGACAGCAGGTATACATGTCAACTGAGTCGAAAGACCAAGGCCTACAAATAAATTGATTGACTATCAACATGAGGACTACGCCTGCCGTTCCCACACTGCTACTTTGACTTTATGAATTATAGCCAGTATTCTTCTCCTGATATCTTTGGTAGACAGGGAATACACAATGGGGTTCATACAGGAAGGGATGCTGGAAGATAATGACAAGTTCACCATTCTGACGTTTGTATCTATGTGGTATAAGAAAAGTTTTGTCATGTACAACGTTGTGGTCGGCACAAAGAAAATCGCCACAAGAATGAGGTGTTCTGTGCACGTTGAAAGTGCTTTGTGCCTGCTCTCCACATTTTTCATTCTAAACACGGCTCTCAAAATACAGGCATATGACACGATGATTAAACTGAGCGGCACGCACCCAATCAGCAAACTCAGGGTAGAGGCGCTGATCCACGGAAGTGTATGATCACTGCACGATAGAATGTACACGCTTGAGTACGCGCAGACAAAGTCGGGCACAGTGAGTGCATCACAAAAAGACAGTTGTGTTAAAATCAAGACTTCGAAAACCATGCAGCCTGCAGAAACCAACCAAAGAATCGCTAAAATACTGATCATCCTTGTGGGAGTGTTGATAGAACTATGCCTCAGAGGGAAACATATGACAATTAGCCTGTCATAGGCAAGAACACTGAGGGAGTATGACTCTAATGTTACAGAAAAGTAATAAAAAAAGATCTGTGTTAAACATGCGTTGTAGGACATGAAGGTATCTCTCGTGACAACAGTAAGGATCGTACTAGGAATGAAGGATGTACTGCCCATCAAGTCAACAATCCCTAAATTAGCCACCGCAATGTACTTTGGAGTGTGTAGGCGATGATCCATCAATATTATAGAAATCATAAAAGAGTTGAACAGAATCGTTATAATATAAATTAAGCCGAGGAAAGTTAAATATAAATCAGCAAATTGGAAATTCGTAAATCCGAGGACGTAAAATCCCGCTGGCCTAATGATTGAATCATTTGTGATCAAAGTGGCCTGAATTCCCATCGCACGTGTCCAGCGTTCAGGACACCTCTGTGTGCCTGCTTTTACCTGGTCCCTGAGAGAGAAACAGATGAATGACAATCAATGAAAACTGACAACCCCCTGGAAATTCAGGTTATGATCCATAGCCTTCTAGTTGAAAGGTTTATTTAGAATATAGTAGGGGGTGACTGGGGTAAGTTGTAACACTACCAATTGCTCCAATCAACTACAAGCTACAGTGATGACACTCAGTAGGGTCCCCTGTCTACATGCAAAATGTTTTTGAGGTATGCAAGTACATTTTTTTAATCTGGAAAACATTTTTGATTGTTTCCACAGTTTTGGGAGGTTGATACACATTGCAACTTCTCTGTTATTCAATTGAATGTTTAAATTCATGTTTCATTTAAAAGTTACGCTATTCATTTACCCACATATGGACTGATTATGGTACAGGAAATTGGATTCAATTCTGGTTATATTCCTCAGTTTGTAATCCAAGTATAAGCATGCAATTTTAATAAACACGACTAATTTACCGTGACCACTTCAGCAGATGAGGACAGGGTGGGCGTGGATCCTGCGTTCATTAATATTCGTCCTCATCCCGACTACTCCACCTGTAAGAAACGGCATATGTGAACCATTCTTCCTCGCAGGCTACATGGGCTACTGGGTGGCTCATTCGGATCAGGTAGTCAGGCACTTTTGTAATTATCTGAAATATCACTTTCTGGGTCAACAGAAAACATGCACTCAAGATTGAAATACATTTTGAAATGTTGCCTTTCTGTCAGCAGTCCCCTGCTGCGCTGTAGTGCATGCATGAGGTTTGAATCTAGATCGTGCCAGTGCTAACGCGCAATTGTGTTCCACGGGGTATGGGTGAGATCGTTCGGTCTGTGTTCATCTCGCAAAACCGCTGGGCTCAGATTTAGTTCCGCGATGGTGTGTAGGTAGAAACAGGTGGCGGAGTGTTTTGAGGGATATTTCTGGGTCAGCACTTCGATTTGAAAGCCCTGTGTCCTCTTCAGTGCGGGCTCCATGAACGCGGTTGGCGAGACAATTTGACATTCCATGGAATTCCATATGGTGGGAATTGGATATGCGCAGCTCCAAATAATATTCATGGAAAAGATCAGACTCAGGTTGTCCCGTGAATTTGGGTACGGCCGTTAAAAAGAGAACCAAACCGTGGAGGTGAGGTCATATGCGTATTTGGGTGCACCGTCTCTTCCTCTGCCGATATCGGTGCTTTCCAGAAAGACAGCGCCTTGAAAAGACACACACAATTCGTTCAGTAGGCTATTGCCGGGCGATAATTAATAGTACAATGTGTAAGCTGTCCTTTGCTTTTGGATTTTTTTAATTTAATGGCTTTCAAAAAACTCATCCACTCCCCAAAACGAATAAGCCTAAATAAATAAATAAATAAATAAATAAATAAATAAATAAATGAAATATAAATGCGTCTGCTTTTTGCAAGAGGCAATTACACCGATCGCCGGGCCGCGGTCGACACAATGTTATGCTCACCTTTTAAAATATTACACATGGATTAAAGCTGACATCCAGGCTGATATTGACTACCTTGAATAAATCATATTTTAGGCTTAGCTCTTAGATTTTCGAGATCTACTCTGCCCTTCGAATGTTGAAAGAAAGAGAGAAATAAAGAATCGTAGCGATTGTTGACCCAGAGTAGAATAAGCGCAGCAGGAAAACGCTACTCACCAGTTCTCCTGAACATAGGTCAGTGTTGAAATGTGTTTCTCCTCTCATGCAGCAGAATTTATCGCCTCGTGCGGGTGGAATGCGGCTGCTTAAGAATGCTTCTGGGACACTAATTAAAATCCTCAGTCCTGGTTGTTCATGAGGTCACGTTTTACATTCTATTTTTATATTTAGCAGTCTTATGCAGACAACACTATAATTAACTTCTATAAAGTTTAACAGGAACATTTACACGCGTTTTTTGTTAAAGTCTCACATATAGAAATCTGTCAGTATGTAAAAAATATTCTTTAAGGATATATTATTTTTCATGAAACTTACCTTTGGAAGAAGATATTTAAATGTTTCTGTTAAATATGGAAGCTTTTTTACAAAATAAATACTCAGCATGACTAATTATTTCAGTTATTTTTCAATATAATTTCAATAATTAGTCTTGATGCCCTGCTGCTTAATGGAGTTAAATCTTATGGAATACGTTGAATAACATATTACATATGTCCATTAAATATTCATCCTTCATGATAACAATAAATAACTCATTTTAAAACTAAAAAGGGAAATACAACTTGAAATATTTAGTAGGAAAATATTTCTACATAAATAAAGAAAACATTGATTCTTTTTATTTTTTTATTTTTAATTAATAACCTATTTTAAATAAATCTTAAATCTGTTTAATTAAATCTTGTAGATTAAGCCTTAGGTTCTGTCAGCATCAAACATTTGCTTTTTCATATATAATAACTTCCCCCTCATTAAATTTTATATCCTTGTTTCAGTTCTTCTGAGCAAATTCACTTCTGCGACATACAGTGCCAACAAAAAGTATGTGAACCCTTTGGAATTACTTGGTTTTCTGCATTAATTGGTCATAAAATGTGATCTGATCTACATCTAAGTCCCAAGTATAGACAAACTCAATGTGCTTCACCTAATACCACGCAAACAATTATAATATTTCATGTCTTTATTGGACACATCCATTGAACATTCACAATGCTGGTGGAAAAAGTAAGTGAACCCAATCAATGAAACAAGATTGGAACGATGTGTAGAGCTACTTTGACTTGTAAAAAACACTCAAACTTTTTGAGTTTGCTATTCACAAGAAGCATCTGCTGATGTGAACCATGCCTTGCAAAAAAGAGCTCTCCAAAGAGATCTCCAAAGACCTACGATCAAAAATTGTTGACTTGCATAAAACTGGAAAGGATTACAAAGTAATCTCCAAGACTTTAGGTATTCACCAGTCCACAGTTAGACAAATTGTCTTCAAATGGAGACGATTTAGTACTGTGGCTACTCTCCCTAGAAGTGGGAGCCCCGCCAAGTTGACTCCAAAGGCACAACGCAGAATGCTCAGTGAGGTAAAAAAGAAGCCTAGAGTAACAACTAAAGGCTTCAAAAAAAGGCTTCAAAAAAAGAAAATCCGCCTTTTGGAGTTGCCCAGACCTGAATCGAATAGAGATGCTGTGGAATGACCTCAAGAGAGCTGTTCACACCAGATATCCTAAGAATATGGCTGAGCTGAAGCAGTTCTGTAAGGAAGAATTGTCCATAATTCCTCCTGAACATTGTGCAGGTCTGATCAGCAGCTCCCGGAAACGCTTGATGGAGGTTACTGCTGCCAAAGGAGGTTCGACCAGTTATTAAATCCAAGGGTTCACTTACTTTTTCCACCAGCACTGTGAATGTTCAATGGATGTGTCCAATAAAGACATGAAATATTATAATTGTTTGTGTGGTATTAGGTTAAGCACATTGAGTTTGTCTATACTTGGGACTTGGATGTAGATCAGATCACATTTTATGACCAATTAATGCAGAAAACCAAGTAATTCCAAAGGGTTTACATACTTTTTCTTGCCACTGTATGCTTCATTTCCTAGGACATACAGTGCAAGGTATTTGAACCCTGGTACAATTTCTGTACTCTAGCACAATGGATTTGAAATAAAAAAAGTGGTCAAAGTGCAGGTTATTTACACCCATATTAGGTTATTCATGTAGGAACTGTGTCCCTTTTATACATGTTTTGGGAGAAAAATGTATTCCTTTATTAAACTGTTGAATTGAACAGTTTAATAAATCTTCCAGGTAGTAGTCTTGCTCCCAGACTTTTGATTGGCTTGGGAGTCATTGGCGTTTCATTTCAAATCCAATGTGCTAGTACCGAGCCAAAAGAACAGAAATTGTACCAATGTCTACTTGGACTGCACTGTAACTGGTATTATTTTATTTATTTATTTGATCACTATGTAAGCAGGGTGTCCTTCTGAGACAAGCCCTGCAGACCACACATTTTCACACAAGCCTTGTGCAATGACCTTATGCATACAAAGCATGTGAAGAAAACATAGGCCTACATATGAGAGAATTGTACTATACAATAGCATACATTCAAAAATGGTCAATGTATAGGCCTGCTTAAGCAATAACTTACGACAGGCAGTGGTATATATACATTTTATCACAGCCAAGGGGTGTCAGGGTCGCAACCCCTGTAGCTGTGATGAAATGTAAACAGGTGCATCTAAAAAATATATAATATCATGGAAAAGTTTTTTTCCATAATTTACTTCAAAAAGTTAAACTTTCATATATTCTAGATTCATTATACATTAAGTGAAATATTTCAAGCATTTTTTTTTTATGGCTTACAGCTCATGAAAATAAAAAATCCTCTGAAATTATGATCAACGTTCAGACAAGTGTGCATACTCTGACTGAGGCATAAGACAAACTAGGTGTGGCATGGGAGTGAGGATGATCTAACATAAACAGGTGAGATACATGGAAGGGCAATCATACAATAACAAGGGATGCACAAAGACGTGGACTGGATTCACAAAGACAAACAAGTAACACAAACGGCTCCGGATTAGGGAGTAGACAATTGCACAGAGTTAAGGAACGTAGTGATAATGGAGAGGAGGTGTGAATTTTGCTGGATTAAGGCAGGCAATTTAGAGATTGAACAGGGAGGCTGAGCTATAGAGCAGTATAGAAATAGAGAAGGTTAATCCATTAGTTTATGTGATTAAATTATAATTCCCCTAAACTAGTGACTGTTAGTTCATTAGTCAGACAGACAAATAAGGTGTTAATATAATTAGTACTGTACAAAATCCATGTTAATTAGTATTAGTAGATTAGTGCTATCTACAAACATGAATGGAGAAAAAGCAGGAAGTAAGAAAAGCCAGACTGAGAAGGAATCCTGGGAAACCAGAAAACACCGAAAACACCCGAATAATGATTCATGCCGACAGGGAAGTGACTCGGGCTTAGAACTACATAAAGACATCAGACAACACATTTTTCGAGATGCACCTGTATATAGGCTACCCATGGAGTGAGTTACTGCTTCTATGAAACGGCTACCAAATATGATAATAGATATTATTGACACAATACAATTAAAAACGTTTTTATTGACAATGCCATTACAAGGACAATTTACAAGAAAATTGTTTCTGCTGCTGGCATATAGTGCCAGCCGGTTGCTATGCAACATCAGTAAACCCTAACTTTGTTCTGCCAAAATCGCTCGCTAGTTAGCTTGCAAGAACCTTGAATGAGAAATCAATTGCGCCAATAGTGTGATTGGTTGCCTGTATAACTGTGTGCCCCGGACGTGTCCGGGTTCTTCCTGTGCTGTTCGTGAGTGCGTGTTCTTCATTAAAGACTTAAACTGGTGTGGCGGCATCGTTTACCGGATTTACGTTTTATTCCGAAGGTGGATTGTAGTATAAATTCGTCGGGTGTCCAGTCAAAAGAAACACACTGTGGATTTTATTCCGCCGTCAAAACGCGACTGGATTAAGTGTGCAGCATGGCGAGTTGACACAGAGCCCCGAAGCAGTGGTGCTTAACTAAAGTTGAATCTGTGAACTCCTTCGAGAACTGGCGTCGGGATCTAATATATACTCTGTCTCTCGACCGCGAATTCGCTCGCTTCCTGGTCGACGGTGTGGTGTGGGGGAAGAAATCGAAAACATCTCCATGTAGGGGTTTTACAGATGACGGTGGGAATTTGGAAATCCCCAATGCACACCGCCGCTCAAAGGAGCAAAAAGTGAGTTTGCTGGAGCTAATGCTGGGACAAATAGCCAATTATTGCCCAGTTATTTCTCGTCACACTAGAAATTAGAAATTCAACATCATTGGACCAGATATAGCAGTCTATTCGCCTACACTATGGCTTTCAGTGCACTGGTGCCCACTTCATTGACTTTGATAATATTAAACTACAACCTAATGAGAGACCAGAGGACTTATTCCAACGTCTAACAGCCTTTGTGCATGACAATCTACTGAGGAAAGACGCTGGCATCAGCCACATGGGGGAGACTGTGACTGAGGATGAGGAGTTAACCCCCTCTCTTGAGAACTTTGTTGTGCTCACATGGCTTTGTCTCATACATGCTGAATTACTGAAACTTGTAAAACAATGTTATGGCACAGAGCTGCGGTCCCGCACATTAGCGTCCATTAAGCCATGAAATCTCACAAGCCCTTGATTCGTTACTAGATAAACTGCAAGCCTCAGAAGATGTTAGGGCTATGCGTGCGGCTGTGTCTGAGTTCCCTAAGTCAAAGCAGTCCTACTCTGCCCAATTTGAGCTCCCTAAGACGAAGCAGACCCACCCTGCCCGGATGAAGAGGTCATGTCCCCTCTGTAAAGGGGCTGGGAGGCCTGAGAATCACTTCCTCAGCAAATGCTCATTCCTGCCCCTCCAAGACAGGATGTACATGGCTAGGACACGCCAGGTGGTGGGCGAGCCGGCAGAGGGTGACAGCGGTCGGATGAGTCCACGGGTGATGAGGTAACGGCAGCCAGTGCAGTGTGTGCTCATTAAACAGTCTCCATATCTCGACGCCTTCCATGAGCACCTCCCTGTGCAGCTCACTATTGACAGTGGGGCAACGGGGAACATGATGAAGGCCTCATATGCTATGCGGCTAGGTGCTACCATCACGGGGAGCACACAGTCAGCTCACCAGGCAGATGGCTCATCCCTTCTGAAGGTATTGGGAGAGACACGAATGCACTTCCAAAGAGATGGCCACAACCTCCACTTCGAAGTCCTCATTGTAGAGGACCTTGATTCTAACAGCCGGAATTCCTTTTATGGAAAAGAATGACATTTCCATCAGGCCGGCCCAACATCAGGTCTGCATAGGTGACGATGTCTACCGCTATGGCACCTACCACACTTCCACGGACAGACATGCAGTACAATGTGTGCACGTGCTTCGTGCACCGGCTAAATATACTGTGTGGCCAGGGGAATACATCGGGCTTGATTTGCCACCAGACCTGTGTGACGTGGAAGGCAAGCTAGCCGTTTGGAGAAGAGTTGACTGAACCTCTCCGCCACTAAAACCACCATAGCATCGATGCAGACCTCCATCCTGGGCTGGGTGTGGCGTCAAGGGACTATCCAAGCCAGCCCCCACCGTGTGTCTGCTCTAGCTGCGTGCCTTCCTCCAAAGACCGTGACTGGACTGCGTTCATTCATCGGCGCATACAAGATGCTGGCTCGTGTACTTAAGGACTGTGCTACCATGCTTGCCCCACTTGATGACGTGGTCGCTGGACGCGATTCGAAAGACGTGATCTGCTGGTCAGATGAGCTCCTCTGTGCCTTCAGGTATGCTCAAAAGGCCCTGTCCTCGACTCAGGCCATCACATTACCTCGACCTGCTGACCAGCTGTGGATTGTCACTGATGGCGCTGTCAGAGATCCAGGTCTGGGGGCGATGTGATACATCACGTGTAAAGACACAGTGAATGTGGCAGGGTACTTTGGTGCAAAACTGCGCCAGAACCAGACGTCCTGGCTGCCTTGTGAGATCGAGGCCTTGTCCATTGCGGCGGCAGTGAAACACTTTGCTCCCTACATAATCCAATCTTCTCACAGGACTTGTGTTTTGACAGACAGCAAGCCGTGCGTCCAGGCCTTTGAGAAGCTGTGCAGGGGGGAGTTTTCTGCAAGTCCTCGTGTCACCTCCTTCCTGTCGACCGCTAGCCGGTTTCAGGTGGTGACCCGGCATGTGGCGGGAGCGGCTATCCTGCCATCAGATTTCGCCAGCTGCAATGCACCGGAGTGTGAAAGCCCTACCTGCCAGGTACCTTCATCCGCACTACAGCTGACTCAGTTGTATGTCAAGTCGTTATGCGTGGGGTCCAGAAGCTACCCTTCACTAACAGGTTTGCGTGGTTAGCCCTACAATCAGTCTTCTCTCATTGAGGATGAGCGTCGGGAGACACTCAGGAATGCCTTGCTCCGTCTGTGCCTGGGCCTGTGCCCCCTTGACAGCCCTTTTGCAGTGATCAGGACTGACCCGGCCCCTGGTTTTGCTGCGTTGGCGGCAGATGAAGTCCTGGCAAAATACCGGCTGGTCGTTGAGGTGGGCAACGCCAAGAACGTCAACAAAAACCCGGTCGCTGAGAAGGCAGTTCAAGAGCTTCAAGGTGAAATCCTTCGCCTAGAACCGAATTGTAGAGCTGTTACCCCTCTGCTACTCTCCGTCTCCACGGCCCGCTTGAACAGCCGTGTGAGGTCACGGTTTATCTGCCCGGGAAATGCTCCTTCAGCGTGACCAGGCAGTTGCCTATTAGCGACCAAGAGCTTATCATGACACAACACTCTCAACGTGTCCCTAACCATCCATACAGCATCAAGTCAAAGACGCCCTCTGGCCGCGTTGCTGTGCCACCCACTATCCGGCCTGGGGAGCTTGTGTACCTATATGGTGACCGAAACAAGTCAAAAGCCCGGGACAGATACCTGGTTACAGGCGTTGATGGGACGTGGTGCAATATCCAGAAGTTCACGGGAACTCAACTTCGTCGCACCTCGTACAAGGTCAGGTTGGGTGATTGCTACAAAGTGGCGGGTCCCCCTGCTGACTCGGGTCCTCTCAGTGTGTGCCATGCATCTGATGAGGACACGGACGAGGACCCGGGCGACTCTCTCCTGTGTGGTGCTGATATACCACCGGCCATATCTGAGCCTCCTCCAGCACAATGCCTGCCTTGTGAGGACATGGGTCTGGCGGAAGGGGCTGTGCTGCCCTCCGGGCCAGGGGAGGGGGGCCCCCAGCTCAGGTGAAGTTACCCCGACCCGGAGTGCTACGCCCCGGCACTCTGGGCATCCCAGGCATTGGCCGCGTAGATTGGAGGACTTTGAACTTAATTAGGTCAGGGAGTGCTTGTTTGAGGAAAAAGGGGTGGCACCAGTAGTGTGATTGGTTGCCTATATAACTGTGTGCCCCGGGTTCTTCCTGTGCTGTTCGTGAGCGCGTGTTCTTCATTAAAGATTGCCATTGTTACACAGTCAGTCGCGTTTGTGTCTCTTTGATCTAACCACTTAAACTGGCGTTATCTTATCACTGCCGTCAACCAATAAAATTGCGAGAATTGTCCGACCCATTTAATGAACATGAATACACACAAGTAAATACATACACACAAAAAATAATGTAGTTAAATTATATCAGGAGCGGGAAAAGCACCAGCTGACTCCCGCTCCCTCCACAGTCTGATTATTCTCTTTGCAGAACCCACCCACCACAAGGAGCTCAGGACAACGCAGGTAAAGGGCAAAACATTTTATTCCATTTATAATTAAAAATACAGAGCACGCCACAACCTCGCACCAACCCCGCCCTACCAACTTCCCCCAAGTCCCACCTACCAGGGGGACGTTTCTCCGTGCAGCGGTACTCCTGTCCGGGTTCACAGCCATGCCAGCCACCGCAACCTCGGAAGACCGCTGCCCAACCCGAAGAGGAGGAGAAGAAAGAAACATTAACCAAAAGCACTCTTACCAAACGAAAAAAATAACCAAACTGTCTATATACTAGAAAAAAAAAAAAAAACCCAACGTCAACGATGGCCTTCACCCTGTGCTCCTCTTGCTCCATCCTGGTGACATCAGAGACAACAAGGCCCTTCCTCTCCTTCTGGCTGGGTGGATCACCCCATCTTAGGCCTGCCCGACCTGTTTGGACCCTGCCCACCACTTTCAGGTGTTGCAGTCTGTTCACCGCCTTCCTCCTCAGACCTCCACTTCCTTCCAGTCATGACTCCGGCTCCTGAGTCATGACTGGAGCCTGAGTCTCTTTCAACTCCATTACCAGCCTTGCCTTCTCTTGCCTGTCCCTAAAGGTGATGGATTTTAGGGGCTGTTTGAGTGTATTCCACACAGGCTTGGTGTTGAGAAAATGTTTTGTAATGGTGCCACATTATGACATCTTGTGTTTCTGGTCAAAACTGGCCGATGCAGTTGTACTGAGAGAAAACAGTCACAAAATAGAAAGAAATTGTGATCCGATGCAGGCTTATCCCTTAGAGGCATATGCTCCAATGCCCCTATAGTGCATAGGTGGGTCAAATGAGCCGTACAACTAAAATTGTATACAGTCCCTTCCAAAAGTATTGGAACAGCAATACACTCAATACATTTTGAGTCGAGGTAAAAAGATGGACACGAGACAAGAGTTCAGAATCTAAATACATTCTCAAAATATTTTATTAATATTCAGTTTGCTTATAAATAAGGAGCCAGCCTGCTTTTCAATAATTAATAGTATGTGAAATTATGGAAGGTATTTGACTTATTGATGGGGGTTGGGTATTTGAGAAAAACTTCAATCAGTGGACCTAAATTTATTTCTTTTTTTTCAATCAATCAGTGGACCTCAATTTTGAAAACAGCCTAGACATAGAATAGAAAAAAGCATTTTTGGTGATATTGTCCTCAAATTTGAGAGGGTTTTTGTCCAGTGTTTCTAAGTGCACCAGCCACCACTACAATAATCTGGATCCAGTCAAAAAATCTTTTCAGTGAGGAAACAAAGCTTCCAATTTCGCTTCTGAACCTTTGTTTTAGTAATGGTTTGGTTTCAGGAGAGACCGGAAGTATGCCTGTATTCAAAAGGGTTCAAGCATAGTAACTGTGATTTGGGTATGTCATATTTAACCTTGTGTCAAGAAAAGGGCTGATACTTAAGGGGTTAAATTGGCCTCCTAAAATGTATGTGATGCTTATACTTTAAAACTAATTCAATTAACCCATGCTTATAATTTCTTCAAAGACATGGGCACAATCATAATTGTTGAAAGAGCCTACTATAAATTTTGTGACAATCTACTAGATCAGTTTCAATGGAGATGAAAGGATGGGAGAAAAATTATCAATTTGTAGCTAATTTGAATTGGTTCAATAACGTTATGTTGCCTGAATAAAAATAAATAGATTAACAGATAGAAAAATAAATATTGTTCAAGCTCTCAATACAATGCATGCTGAAAGCTTCAAAGGGAGTTAATGTTTCACAGGTGGAGTAGTGATGATGGAAGGGTCATTTTTTCCAAGAAATTGTGCTTTGACTCAGAAATCTATATATGGGCAACGACTTTGCTCTGGGTTACATCAGACTTACAATGCTTATTGAGATCTACAAAAAAATTAATTCATCCTTTCATTCATTCATGTTTTTAATTTGGAAATATTACTTTATTGCAACCCTCAGCTCTAAGAATGCCCTGCACACTTTTGACTTTCTGGAGGATAGTCAGTATTCTGTTCCTGATTTGTTTTGTTGCCAGGGAATACACAATGGGGTTCAGACAGGAAGGGATGCAGGACGCTAATGACAAGCTCACATTTATGATGCTTGGATCAATGTGGAATAAGAAAAGTTGAGTGAAGTACAGCGTCATTGTCGGCACATAGAATATCGCCACCAGAACAAAATGTTCTGTGCACGTTGAAAGTGCTTTGTACCTGCTCTCCACGTGTTTCATTCTAAACACGGCTCTCAAAACGCAGGCATATGACAGGATGATTAAACTGAGCGGCCCGCACCCATTCAGTACGCTCAGGGTAAAGGCGCTGATCAACGGCAGTGTATGATCACTGCACGCTAGAGTGGACACGCCCGAGTACGAACAGACAAAGTCGGGCACAGTGAGTGCATCACAAAAAGACAGTTGTGTTAAAATCAAGACTTCGAACATCATGGAACCTGCAGTAAACAACCAAAGAGTCGCTAAAATACTGATCATCCTTGTGGGAGTGTTGATAGAATTATGCCTCAGAGGGAAACATATGACAATTAGCCTGTCATAGGCAAGTACAGTGAGGGAATATGACTCTAATGTTACAGACCAGTAATAAAAAAATATCTGTGTTAAACATGCGTTGTAGGACATGAAGGTATCTCTCGTGACAACAGTATGGATCGTACTAGGAATGAAGGATGTACTGCTCATCAAGTCAACAACCCCTAAATTAGCCACTGCCATGAACTTTGGAGTGTGTAGGCGATGATCCATCAATATTATAGAAATCATAAAAGAGTTGAACAGAACCGTTACAATATAAATTAAGCCGATGAAAGTTAAATATAAATCAGCAAATTGGAAATTCGTGAATCCGAGGACGTAAAATCCCGCTGGCCTAATGAGTGAATCATTTGTGATCAAAGTGGCCTGAATTCCCATTGCATGTGTCCAGCGTTCAGGACACCTCTGTGTGCCTGCTTTTCCCCTGGTCACTGAGAGAGAAACAGAATATTTTCACATTTCATTTAATGAACACAGGACAATTTTTTATTTATTGTTTCCACCGTTTTTGGGAGGTTAATACATTGCAACTTCTCTGTCATTCAATTGAATATTTAAATTAATGTTTCATTTAAAAGTTACGCTATTCATTTACCCACATATGGACTGATTATGGTACAGGAAATTGGATTCAATTCTGGTTATATTCCTCAGTTTGTAATCCAAGAATAAGCATGCAATTTTAATAAACACGACTAATTTACCGTGACCTCTTCAGCAGATGAGGACAGGGTGGACGTGGATCCTGCGTTCATTAATATTCGTACTCATCCCCACTACTCCACCTGTAAGAAACGGCATATGTGAACCATTCTTCCTCGCAGGTTACATGGGCTACTGGGTGGCTCATTCGGATCAGGTAGTCAGGCACTTTTGTAATTGCCTGAAATATCACTTTCTGGCTCAACAGAAAACATGCACTCAAGATTGAAATACATTTTGAAATGTTGCCTTTCTGTCAGCAGTCCCCTGCTGTGCTGTGGCGCATGCATGAGGTTTGAATCTAGATCGTGCCAGTGCCAACGCGCAATTGTGTTCCACGGGGTATGGATGAGATCGTTCGGTCTGTGTTCATCTCGCAAAACCGCTGGGCTCAGATTTAGTTCCGCGATGGTGTTTAGGTAGAAACAGGAGGAAAATTTCTGGGTCAGCACTTCGATCTGAAACCCCTTTGTCCTCTTCAGTGCGGGCTCCATGAAAGCGGAATTTGACATTCCATGGAATTCCATATGGTGGGAATTGGATAAGCACAGCTCCAAATAATATTCAAGGAAAAGATCAGACTCAGTTTGTCCCGTGAATTTGAGTACGGCCGTTAAAAAGAGAACCAAACCGTGGAGGTGAGGTCATAAGCTTATTTGGGTGCACCGTCTCTTCCTCTGCCGATATCGCTACTTTCAAGAAAGACTTTAAAAGACACACACAATTCTTTCAGTAGGCTATTGCCGGGCGATAATTAATAGCACAATGTGTAAGCTGTGCTTTTCGGTTGTTTTCATTTAATGGCTTTCAAAAAACGAATCCACTCCCCAAAACGAATAAGCCTAAATACATAAAAATAATAAAAATACAAATGCGTCGGCTTTTTGCGAGCAGCAAATACACCGATCGCCGGACCGCGGTCGACACAATGTTATACTCACCTTTATTCGCACATGTATTGAAGCTGACATCCAAGCTGATATTGACTACCTTGAATAAATCATATTTTAGGCTTAGCTCTTAGATATCCGAGTACTACTCTGCCCTTCGAATGTTGAAAGAAAGAAAGAAAGAAAGAAAGAAATAAAGAAAGAAAGAAAGAATCGTAGCGATTGTTGACCCAGAGTAGAATTAGCGCAGCAGGAAAACACTACTCACCAGTGCTCCTGAACATAGGTCAGTGTTGAAATGTGCTTCTCCTCTTATGCAGCAGATTTTATCTCCTGGTGTGGGTGGAATGCGCCTGCTTAGGAATACCTCTGGGACACTAATTTTAAAAAATGGTTGTTCATGAGGTCACGTTTTACATTCTAGTTTTTACATTTAGCAGTCTTATCTCGGGAGCGGGAAAATCACCAGCTGACTCCCGCCCCCTCCACGGGTTCCTATTGTTCTTATGTAGAACCCACCCACCACAAGGAGCTCAGGACGAAGCAGGTAAAGGGCAAAAAGTTGTATTTTATTTATTCGAAAAAACACAGAGCAGGCCACAACTCGCACCAACAACCCCCCCCCCCCCCCCCCCCCCCCCGCCTTCGACAAAAAATAATGTGGTTAAATTATCACAAACAATCGCTTAAAGTTCCATGAATTACACGCGCATTAAATTACCAAAGGTATATGTGGCCATGTGGGTATCAGAGAATGACTGCTGACCAACTAAAAAATAACTTCTGTATTTTCATGTTTATTATTTCTTCGGAGACATGGGCACAAACACAGTCGGTTTTTTTTTTATTATCCTGAAATGGACCACTTTCAACGTTTCGGAAGTCGGAGAAAAAGAAGACAACCGTTTATATTGCAACGCATGCACCGATGTAGGAACGTCATGTTGCAGGTAATGAATTTAGATTCTGTTGAGAAGATACGGGTAGAGATAAACTTGTTTTTAAGCTTTCAATTTAGTGCATGCTTAAACGTCACCCGGATTGAATGTTTCACTGCTGTAGTAGTGGTGGTTGGGGGTCTCCTGTTTCCAAGAAAATACAATTAAACTTCATGACACTGGACAGCAGGTATACATGTCAACTGAGTCGAAAGACCAAGGCCTACAAATAAATTGATTGGCTATCACCTTGAGGACTACGTCTGCCGTTCCCACACTGCTACTTTGACTTTATGAAGCATAGCCAGTATTCTTCTCCTGATATCTTTGGTTGACAGGGAATACACAATGGGGTTCATACAGGAAGGGATGCTGGAAGATAATGACAAGTTCACCATTCTGACGTTTGGATCTACGTGGTATAAGAAAAGTTTTGTAATGTACAACGTTGTGATCGGCACATAGGAAATCGCCACAAGAATGAGATGTTCTGTGCACGTTGAAAGTGTTTTGTACCTGCTCTCCACATTTTTCATTCTAAACACGGCTCTCAAAATACAGGCATAAGACACGATGATTAAACTAAGCGGCCCGAACGCATCCAGTATACTCAGGATAGATGCGCTGATCCACTGCAGTGTATAGTCACTGCACGCTAGAGTGTACACGCCCGAGTACTCACAGACAAAGCCGTGTACAGTGAATGAATCACAGAAATACAATTTTGTCAACAACAAAACCAAGAACATCGTTTGGCCTACAGAGTACAACCAAACAATCGCTAAAATACTGAACATGCTCGTGGGAGTGTTGATCGAATTATGCCTCAGAGGGAAACATATCGCAATTAGCCTGTCATAAGCAAGTACAGTGAGGGAATATGACTCTAATGTTACAAAACAATAATAAAAAAACATCTGTGTCAAACATGCATTGTAGGACATGAAGGTATTTTTTGTAAGAAAAGTATTGATCGTACTAGGAGTAAAGGATGTGCTACATATCAAATCGACAACGCCTAAATTTGCCACCGCAATGTACTTTGGAGTGTGTAGGCGATGATTCATCCATATAATGGCAACAATAAGGCAGTTGAACAAAACTGTTACAATATAAATGAAGCATAGGAAAATTATATATAAATGAGCAAACTTTAAATCCGCAAACCCGATAACGTAAAATCCCGCTGGTCTAATGATAGAGTCGTTTGTGGTTAAAGTGGTTAGAATTCCCATTGCACACTAGTGGCGTTCAGAACTTCCGCCTGACTGCTTTTCCTCTGGGCCCTGAGAGAGAAACAGATGAATGGAAGTCAATGAAAACATACAACCAAGTAACAATTTATGTCTATGACCTGCAGCCCAGGGGTTCCCAAACTTGGTCCTGGAATACCCTGCGCTTGCTGGTTTTGTGAGGAATAAAATTCCCAAGGTCATATTATTCTTATTGTGCTTTATTGCAAACAATTCATACATTTTGCAGAAAAAGTGCAGAAAGAGTAGTACATTATTTTTAAACTGATGAAATTAAAGGTAGGCAAAAGTGTGGACATCTGGCCACCAAAACTAACCATTTGGAAGAAAACAAATTCGAAGGCAAAGCTAATGTTAACAAGGCAAACCTGCATTTCGTTAATACGTTTATGGGGAAAAATAACATGAAATACATGTCAAACGAATTAAATGAAACACATGTTCAACTGCCTAATTAAGGGCTCTACTAATTAACCTCCCTATTTGTTACCGCTGCTTATGTAATTGTTTGCAAGGCATGCAAGCGCAATAAGCAGAAGAAGAACATGGTCATTTCATCACAAAGCTATTTCTGGCATAATGTGGTTTAAGGTATATAGTAAATGCATGCATTTATATACCGCCTTTACCCAATGCGCTGCATAATTAACGCTTCTCATTCACACCAACAGCGATTCGCTGCCACGCAAGGTGCCAACAAGCTCGTCAGGAGCAAGTTGGGTTAGGTGTTTTGCTCAAGGACACTTCGAGATACCCAGGGCGGAATCGAACAGCCAACCCTATTCCATTGGATTGGATTAAATACATATATAATTTAAATGTTAAATTAGGCAATTTGTTTAGTCATATGATTTATAACTGCAAATTAAAAATAAAATTAAAATTATTTTCCCCATGAGTAACAATTGTCTAAACCCCGTCCATCGCACGGAATAATAGATCTGATAGTCAACCATTTCTTCAAGTCGACAGCAGGCATTATATTATGCTGTTGAACTCCCATCACAAAGTGATTTGATAATGTCAACAAATGTGAATAAGCGACATACAAGAAATGCAAAGTGATCAAAGTTTTGTGGTGAAAAGTCGATGAAATGCCGTCTGGGCTTCAAGGCGAAAACCCAGCTATATTCGATTGAAATGTCCACCCTTCTAGACGTCAGGTTTCCGGCTGTTTCAAAGCTGTTATTGGACCTTCAATGACAAATAGGCGGAACGTCGGACCATGAAATTGGTTTTCTTCTGAGTAGTTCTTTCAGGTGGGCTGCACGGATGGCGCAGTGGGTAGCACTGCCGCCTCACAGCAAGGAGGTTCTGGGTTCGAATCCCCGACAGCCAGGGTCTCTCTGTGTGGAGTTTGTATGTTCTCCCCGTGTCTGCGTGGGTTTCCTCCGGGTACTCCGGTTCCCTCCCACAGTCCAAAGCCATGCAGGTTAGGCTGATTGAAGTCTGAATTGCCCGTGTGTGTGTGTGTGTGTGTGTGTGTGTGCGTGTGTGTGTGTGTGTGTGGGGACTGGCGACCTGTCCAGGGTGTGTTCCTGCCTTTCGCCCAATGTATGCTGGGAAAGGCTCCAGCCCCCTGCGACACTGTTCAGGATAAGCGGGTTAAGATAATGGATGGATGGATGGATAGTTCTTTCAGATGCTTCACCCAACCATAACCATTACATTACATTGTAATAAACAGTATTAGATTACCGTGCCCCAGAGCTCTACGTTTACATTTTAGTCATTTCGCAGACGCGTTTTATCCAAGTGCCTAAGTTCCTCCAGCTCCTCAGCTCCTTCCGTTCTCTCAAAAAATGCTGGGTTGTTTCTGTAAAAATATTGCTGGGTTGAACGTGCTGGGTTCTTTGGCTGGGTTGTCAGGAAACCAGCGGCTGGGTCATCTTTGTTCCCGCCTCTGCCGTTCCAGTGCCTCCATCTAGGCAGTTTCACCCAACGGTTAGCCTAATGTTAGCCTACAAGCGAACAAACAGAGACGACTAAGGGGCTTTATGATGGTAAATTCATATCATTTGTAGATGTTTGTTATGACGTTATTTATGATGTTATATTATTTAAATGTGAGTCAATGACACGACCGCATGTTTCTGATCTGGCCATATAGAGTCTATATGTGACGGCTATATGTGTTTGGCGAGCGCTCGCATTACTTGAAAAGAGGAGGAAAAAAAAAGGAAAACATCCCGATTTTTGCAGCAAACAGACCGATCGCCGCGGATGACACTGTTACTATCCTTAAAAAACATTTGACTTACAATCATGTGTACATTTGCCATTCAGCCTGATATTTGCCATCTTCAGTGTATCATATTTCAGGTTTAGCAGTTCCATTTTCGAGTAGCACTATGCACTTTCCATTTTTCCTGTGTTGGAAACATCGGTTTCACATATATGTCGAAGCTAAGCGCGTAGAAACATCCACGGTCAGGCCTGACATCTACATTAATTGCGAAAGAAACTGAGTAGAATTAGGGCGGTAGGAAAACGCTACTCACCAGTTTTCCTCAGCATGAGTTAATGTGTTGAAACTGGTTGGTCGAATGCGTTTCTCCTGTCAAACTTCTGAATTTATCTCCTGGTGTGTGTGTGTAAATGCGCCTGCTTAGGAAGACTTTTGGGACACCAATTAAAATCTGCAACTGACCTCCATTGGCTGCCAAATGTAGGATAATCCCTTTGGAACGTAAATAAACATTAATGAGTTAACACTTAAGTTGTATTTCGGCATTGAACAGACCGTCTTATCCTTGTTTGTTTCATATATATATAGGTTTTATTGGTGTCATTATTATTGTTATTGATTGAGGTATTATTATCATTATTATTAGTAGTAGCATTATTATTATTATTATTATTATTATTATTATTATTATTAGTATTAGTATTATTATTACAACTACTTCTGCTACTTTTATTTACAGTATTAGATTTGTAGGGGAGACCTGGGCACAAACCAATAGGGGGCATGTTGTAACACCTGGATTTTGCGCTGTTGCATTTGAGTAAAATTATGGGTTTGCTTTTAATGATGTATTATAGCCACCCGTTTCTCGTGTGTGAGTGGCACGCCGATTTGAAAACATAATCAAGAGTTATTAACAAATCTGTGTTTTAGCGCCCTGAAAGTAATTTTTTTTCACCGAAGTGTTTTTCGATTGACTGGTGATTTGTGAGCGTTGTATATTCCATGTGTACCATGCAGTTGTTCGGTCCTATTTAACACTCGCTCTTATGTATTACATATTAATGTTGCCATATGCGGTTAATCTACACAAAATATAGAATATTTCTACAGGACAATTCTCAGATGAAAAATGTTAACGGTAAGAAATGCTGAATTCACCAACCTTTGACTTAAACGATTGTATTAAAAGACAACCTTGTATTAAAAGCATTTTCCAGTCCATTTCCCGACATTTCAGACGCTGTTTAAACTTGCCCCATAGCCGAGGCATGTTGGGACAGTTTCTCTCCCGCTGTTTTCGACTGAACTGTAATCGGCAGGAATGTCCTAGAGCTGTCCCAATGATCTATATTCATGTAAATGACAAGCATCTTCTCTCTGGATGAAAGTTTGTGCGAATGTGTGTAGGTATTTTTTAATTAAGTGAAAACCTGTTTCTGCGAGGCACTTTGTAACTTCTGTAAAAGTAAAAGTAATGTATGATTAAAGATGTATTTGTTGTTTTCTTGTTGGTGAGTTTTGCTTGTTGGTGCGCTTTCATTGAAAACGACATGCCAAAGAAGGCGTATTGCTGGATGGCGTAGCCACAAACCGTATCAATAACCAAATAACAAATATCATTTGGGGGAAATTATACAGTTGGATAATTTAGTTTGTAACTTTTTAATTCTATTCTATTGCATTCATCGGTCGTGATGAATGCAATATTTTGAAGTATTCCTGTAGTGTTTTAGTCATGAACACTTTCTCTCATAATGCGGTCAAACAGTCGCTGCCTGGAGGGCAAAATCGATCTTAGAGCAGGTCCATGGGCCTCGTAAGGTCGCACGTAAAAGCTATCGCTTAAGCAACTGAAGTGATAGTTCGGGGAACACACGTAGAAAAGTAAACAACTTCAGTAAGGTATACTCTCAGGAAAGCACCAGCTGACTCCCGCCCCCTCCACAGTCCGATTATTCTCTTTGCAGAACCCACCCACCACAAGGAGCTCAGGACAACGCAGGTCAAGGGCAAAACATTTTATTCCATTTATTATAAAAAATACAGAGCACGCCACAACCTCGCACCAACCCCGCCCTACCTACTTCCCCCAAGTCACACGTGTCCCACACAGGCCACCCCTGTGCCGCAGCCCCGCCCAGAAGGGGGGGGGGACCTCTACCCTCTCACTGGGAGAATCACCAAACTCAGGCGGGGTCTCACACGCACTCCCAACTTGCACTCCCGCACACACACAAAACACATAAATAAGCAGAAAAATAAGGTAGTGAGCCCACACCTCCAGACTGGGTCTCGCTACAACAAAATAACAATTCCCCCCTCCCAGGCCCCCAGCCTCCCCCTGTCCTTCGGTCGGTGGCTGCTGGCCTGCGGCCCGGACTGTTCTGCTGGCCGCTGCACGGAAGTTCGGTTCCGGGAGAAGAGCCCTGGCTGCTCCTAGCCGCTGGTGCTGGATGTCGCTTTATTGTTCAATAGAGTGGGAGACGGAAAGTTTGTCCGCCCCCGTCAGGGCCTGCCGTCTCCCCTCACAATGTTGTCCCAGTGGAACAGCGCAGCGTCCTTCGGACCAGCCCGGTCCTGCACGGCGCCGCTCCTCCCCCAACTCCCGCAACGTTCCCCAGCTCTGTCCCGGCGCAGCTCGCTCCAAAAGTTTCTCCGTGCAACGGTACTCCTGTCCGGGTTCGCAGCCACGCCAGCCTCGGAAGACCACTGCCCAAACCGAAGAGGAGGAGAAGAAAGAAACATTAACCAAAAGCACTCATACCAAACAAAAAAATAACTGTCTAAAAAACCAACTTCAACATTCACCCGCGTCTCTCTCGCGTCTGCCCCTTACCTACTTCTTTTGAACACCGTCTAATCAGTGTTACATGAAACAGCTGGGCTACGCCCCCAACCCGGTAGCGGGCACGTCACACAGGCATGGATACGCGTGCACACCGAGCCCCTATTAGCTCTGACAAATTGTCAGGTTCCTGACCCCCCCCCCCCCCCCCCCCCGTTAAATATGCAGTCGTCCCGACCGCATCTAGAGCAGGAACTCACCGTACCGGCGCGGGGGCTGTCCCCTCGTCTCACGGGTGGAGCGACGAGGGGGCACCTCCTCCGGCTGCTCTGGGGGTTCCGCCACCACCACCACCTGGTGCTGTTCCTCTAGGGGAACAGCAGGCTCACCCACCGGACCCCGGGCCGGGAACCACACCGGGTTCCAGCCCCAGGCCCACGTCCTTGGCCCCGGTTCTGCCTCCCGGCCAGCCTCTCTCTCAACTGGGGGCTCCCTCCAGGCATTGCCCACCGGGCAGGCGCACAGATTGTTGCAGTGTAGGGTCCGTTCGTCCCAACCTCCTTCAGGCCCTCCTGGCTGCAGCTGGCGGACAACAACAAAAGGACGGGGAGACCATCTCGGGGACAGCTTACCTCGCTCTCGGCGCCGGAAGTTCCGCACCAGCACCTGGGCCCCCGGCAATAACGGCAAGTTCTTTAGCCGCCGATCGTACCTTGCCTTGTCCTGCTGCTGTTCGCGTCGCACTGACTCCAACACCTTACAGTACATACACGACAAGGTACGATGGTGTGTCCGCACCCACCCCTCAGTCTCCCATTTCCTTGGGGTGGGGGGCACATTCATTGCCAGGTCCACCGGGAGCCGGGCATGGCGCCCTGTCAGGACATAATGCGGGGCAAAGCCGGTGCTGCTGTGTATGGCGTTATTATATGCCTGGAGCAGAGCGGGCAGGAGCTCCGGCCACCGGCCCTGTTCCCGCTCTGGGAGAGACCCCAGGAGAGACAGCAGAGTTTGATTAAACCGTTCACAGGCCCCATTGCCCTGTGGGTGGTAAGGAGTAGTGCGAATTTTAGTGTACCCATAGAGCTCGCAGAACGATGCCACCAAGGAGGACTTAAAGGCCGCCCCGTGGTCCGAGAGGAGCCGTTCGGGGCGCCCCCAGTGCTGCACCACCGATCCCCACAGAACCCTCACCACTGCTCCGGCCGACTGGTCCCGTACAGGTACTGCCCAGCCGTACCGGGAAAACAAGTCGGTGAGAACCAGCAGGGATGGGTACTCATCACCGGGGCGCCCCAACACGAGAAGGTCCATGGCCACCACCTCCAGGGGATAGGAGGTGGAGAGGGGGACCAGGGGGGCCCGTGCCTCCGGCCCGGCCTTGGCCACCACACACTGCCTGCACTCGGAAGTCCACTGCCGGACGTCGTTTCCCAACCCCGGCCAGCAGAACCGCCGTCGCAGGACAGCTTCCGCCTTATTGGCGCCCAGGTGGCCAAAGGCCTGATGGTACCGCTGCCACACCTGCGCGCCACCCTCCGGGGCACCAGCACCTGCCACAACGGCCCATCCTCCACAGGATCGTCCATCCGTCGGTCACGGCCCACTTCAGGGCCAGCAGCTCCAGCTTGAAGGCGCTGTAGTTTTGGTCGTTCCTCTCCGCGGGGTGCAAACTCCGGCTGGCGTACACGATCACCCTCTCACGTCCATCCTGCACCTGAGACAGGACAGCCCCCAGCCCTGTAAAGAGACGAAAGGGGAGGCTAAAGTCAGCAAACGCGAGCACGGGCGCGGAGAGCAGGGCCTCCTTCAACTCCTCGAAGGCGCGCTGACACTCCACCCGTCACGTGCTCTTACCCCGGGCCGCAGTCCCCTCTAGCAACCGTTTTTTTATCGTGTAATGGACCAGTTTCAACGTTTCGGAGGTCGGAGAAAACGAAGACAACTGTTTTTATTGCATCTCATGAACCGATGATGTTCGTAGGAACATCATTACAACAAAAAAAAGTTTTATAATCTACAACGTTGTTTTCGGCACATAGAAAATCGCCACAAGAATGAGAAGCTCTGTGCATGTTGAAAGTGCTTTGTACCTGCTCTCCACACTTTTCATTCTAAACACGGCTCTCAAAATACAAGCATATGACACGATGATTCAACTAAGCGGCCCGAACACATTCAGTACACTCAGGGTAGAGGCGCTGATCCACTGCAGTGTATAATCACTGCACGATTGAGTGTACACGCTCGAGTACTCACAGACAAAGCCGTGCACAGTGAATGAATCACAGAAATACAATTTTGTCAACAACAAAACCAAGAACACCATGAGGCCTACAGAGTACAACCAAACAATCGGTAAATACTGATCATGCTCATGGTAGGACATGAAGATATTTTTTTAAAGAAAACTTTTCTATATATATATATCATACTAGGAATAAAGGATGTACTACATATCAAATCAACAACGCCGAAATTTGCCACCGCAATGTACTTTGGAGTGTGTAGGCGATGATCCATCCATATAATGGCAACAATAAGGCAGTTGAACAAAACTGTTACAATATAAATTAAGCAAAGGAAAATTATATATAAATGAGCAAACTTTCAATCCGTAAACCCGATAACGTAAAATCCCGCTGGTCTAATGATAGAGTGGTTTGTGGTTAAAGTGGTTATAATTCCCATTGCACACTAGTGGCGTTCAGCCCTCTTTACCGTTGTTCTATTAGACTGCCCTTCCATTGGCAAACTTTGCTTGTGAGCCTGACTTTGATTTCGGATTATCTCTGTATGCACTGTTTGCAGGGGATTGACCCTTGCCTGCTCGTTTTAACTTCTGAATAAAAGACTCTGTTTGGCTTATCCCCTGGTTGTGATTTTCAGTCCTGGTCCCAAACAGAACAATCTGGCCAGAGATGGAACCAGCAACCCCACCAGCAGAGTGGCACTTGACGCTCTTTGACTGCGGGGACAGTGATTGGGACATCACAAGTCAGATGCAGGCTTATCCCTTAGAGCAGGGGTCGGCAACCCTGGTCCTGGAGAGCCGCAGGGTGTGCTGGCTTTCGTTGTTACTTGGCATTAATTGATCAATGAAAGCCGTTGATTGCACAGTTAACTCACCTCACCTAGTTTCTTGGGTCTGAATAGGTTGCTTATTTTAAGGTGGAGACGAAAGCCAGCACACCCTGCGGCTCTCCAGGACCAGGGTTGCCTACCCCTGCCTTAGAGGCATAGGCTCCAATGCCCCTTTAGTGCATAGGTGGGTCAAATGAGCCGTACAACTAAAATATTGTACAGTCCCTTCCAAAAGTATTGGAACAGCAATATACTCAATACATTTGGAGTCGAGGTAAAAAGATGAACACGAGACAAGAGTTCACAATCTAAATACACTCTCAAAATATTTTATTATTATTCAGTATGCTTATAAATAAGCAGGTCTCCTTTTCAATAATAAATAGCATGTGAAATTATAGATGGTGTTTGACTTGTTGATAGGGGTTGGGTATTTGACAATAACTTCAATCAGTGGACCTGAATTTATGTAATTTTTTTCAATCAATCAGTGGACCTCAATTTTGAAAAAATTGTTTCTAAGTGCACCAGCCACCATTACAATAATCTGGATCCAGTCAAAAAATCTTTTCAGTGAGGAAAAAAGCTTCCAATTTCGCTTCTTTAACTTTGTTTTAGTAATGCTCTCAATGGTTAGGTTTCAGGAGAGACCGGAAGTATGCCTGTATTCAAAAGGGTTCAAGAATAGTAACTGTGATTTGGGTATGTCATATTTAACCTTGTGTCAAGAAAAGGGCAGATACTTAAGGGGTTAAATTGGCCTCCTAAAATGTATTCCACTTGTGTGGTGCTTATACTTTAATTAACTAGTTCCTCATGAAGCCATGTGCTTTGCAGCTGAGAAGTAAAGCTTTTGCAGCTTTTGCAGAAGTAAAAAATAATTCAATTAACCCATGCTTATAATTTCTTCAAAGACACGGGCACAATCATAATTGTTGAAAGAGCCTACTATAAGTTTTCTGACAATCTACTAGATCAGTTACCAATTTGTAAGTCATTTGAATCGGTTTAGGAATGTTATGTTGCCTGAATAAAAATAAATAGATAAACAGATAGAAAAATAAATATTGTTCAAGCTCTCAATACAATGCATGCTGAAAGCTTCAAAAGGAGTTGATTTTTCACTGGTGGTGCAGTGATGATGGGGGGGGGGTCCTCCATTTCATTTTTTAATTTTGACTCAGAAATCTATATATGGGCCACCGTTTGCTCTGGGTTACATCAGCTTTACAAGGCTTATTGAGATCTACAAATAAGTTAATTCATCCTTTCAGTCATTCATGTTTTTAATTTGGAAATTTAACTTTATTGCACAACCCTCAGCTCTATGAATGCCCTGCACACTTTTGACTTTCTGGAGGATAGTCAGTATTCTGTTCCTGATTTGTTTGGTTGCCAGGGAATACACAATGGGGTTCAGACAGGAAGGGATGCAGGACGCTAAGGACAAGCTCACATTTATGATATCTTGATCAATGTGGAATAAGAAAAGTTGAGTGATGTACAACGTTACTGTCGGCACATAGAATATCGCCACAAGAATAAAATGTTCCGTGCACGTTGAAAGTGCTTTGTACCTGCTCTCCACATTTTTCATTCTAAACACGGCTCTCAAAACGCAGGCGTATGACAGGATGATTAAACTGAGCGGCCCGAAGGAATTCACTATACTCATGGTAGAGGCGCTGATCCACGGCAGTGTATGATCACTGCACGCTAAAGTGTACACGCTCGAGTACTCACAGACAAAGCCGTGCACAGTGAATGAATCACAGAAATACAATTTTGTCAACAACAAGACCAAGAACATCATGACGCCTACACAGTACAACCAAACAATCGCTAAAATACTGATCATGCTCGTGGGAGTGTTGATCGAATTATGCCTCAGAGGGAAACATATCGCAATTAGCCTGTCATAGGCAAGTACAGTGAGGGAATATGACTCTAATATTACAGAAAAGTAATAAAAAAAGATCTGTGTTAAACATGCGTTGTAGGACATGAAGGTATCTCTCGTGACAACAGTATGGATCGTACTAGGAATGAAGGATGTACTGCTCATCAAGTCAACAACCCCTAAATTAGCCACCGCCATGAACTTTGGAGTGTGTAGGCGATGATCCATCAATATTATAGAAATCATAAAAGAGTTGAACAGAACCGTTACAATATAAATTAAGCCGAGGAAAGTTAAATATAAATCAGCAAATTGGAAATTCGTGAATCCGAGGACGTAAAATCCCGCTGGCCTAATGAGTGAATCATTTGTGATCAAAGTGGCCTGAATTCCCATTGCATGTGTCCAGCGTTCAGGACACCTCTGTGTGCTTGCTTTTCCCCTGGTCCCTGAAAGAGAAACAGAATATTTTCACATTTCATTTTTTTAAATATTTTATCAACACAAGGCTGTTTTTTAGGTATGAAAGTGCATTTTAAAATCTGGAAAACATTTGTTTCCACAGTTTTTGGGAGGTAAATACACATTGCAACTTCTCTGTCATTCAATTGAATGTTTAAATTCATGTTTCATTTTAAAGTTACGCTATTTTTTACCCACATAAATCCAATGGACTGATTATGGTACAGGAAATTGGATTCAATTCTGGTTATATTCCTCAGTTTGTAATCCAAGTATAAGCATGCCATTTTAATAAACACGACTAATTTACCGTGACCTCTTCAGCAGATGAGGACAGGGTGGGCGTGGATCCTGCGTTCATTAATATTCGTACTCATCCCGACTACTCCACCTGTAAGAAACGGCATATGTGAACCATTCTTCCTCGCAGGTTAAATGGGCTACTGGGTGGCTCATTCGGATCAGGTAGTCAGGCACTTTTGTAATTATCTGAAATATCACTTTCTTGGCCAACAGAAAACATGCACTCAAGATTGAAATACATTTTGAAATGTTGCCTTTCTGTCAGCAGTCCCCTGCTGCGCTGTAGTGCATGCATGAGGTTTGAATCTAGATCGTGCCAGTGCTAACGCGCAATTGTGTTCCACGGGGTATGGGTGAGATCGTTCGGTCTGTGTTCATCTCGCAAAACCGCTGGGCTCAGATTTAGTTCCGCGATGGTGTGTAGGTAGAAACAGGTGGCGGAGTGTTTTGAGGGAAATTCCTGGGTCAGCACTTCGGTCTGAAACCCCTGTGTCCTCTTCAGTGCGGGCTCCATGAACGCGGTTGGGGAGACGATTTGACATTCCATGGAATTCCATATGGTGGGAATTGTATATGCACAGCTCCAAATAATATTCATGGAAAAGATCAGACTCAGGTTGTCCCGTGAATTTTTGGGCCGTTAAAAAGAGAACCAAACCGTGGAGTTGAGGTCATATGCGTATTTGGGTGCACCGTCTCTTCCTCTGCCGATATCGCTACTTTCAAGAAAGACTTGAAAAGACACACACAAATCTTTCAGTAGCCGGGCGATAATTAATAGCACAATGTGTAAGCTGTCCTTTGCTTTTCGGTTGTTTTCATTTAATGGCTTTCAAAAAAACTCATCCACTCCCCAAAACGAATAAGCCTAAATAAATAATAATAAATAAATAAATAAAAATATTTCATTCGCACATGTATTAAAGCTGACATTTAGGCTGATATTGACTTCCTTGAATAAATTATATTTTAGGCTTAGCTCTTAGATTTCCCAGTACTACTCTGCCCTTCGAATGTTGAAAGAAAGAGAGAAAGAAACGTGGCGATTGTTGACGCAGAGTAGAATTAGCGCAGCAGGAAAACGCTACTCACCAGTTCTCCTGAACACAGGTCAGTGTTGAAATGTGCTTCTCCTCTCATGCAGCAGAATTTATCTCCTGGTGTGGGTGGAATGCTTCTGGGATACTCAAATCCTCAACAGTCCTGGTTGTTCATGAGGTCATTCTATTTTCACATTTAGCAGTCTTATGCAGACAAGGCTATAGTTAACTTTTATAAAGTTGAACAGGAACATTTACAGGCGTTTTTTAAATTTATTTTTTTAGAAATATAGAAATCTGTCGGTGTGTAAAAATTATTCTTTAGGGATATATTATTTTTCATTAAACTTACCTTTGGAAGAAGATATTTAAATGTTTCTGTTAAATATGGAAGCTTTTTTACAAAATAAATATTCAGCATGACTAATTATTTCAATTCTTTTTCGATATAATTTCAATAATGAGTCTTGATGCACTGCTGCTTAATGGAGTTAAATCTTATTGAATACGTTGAATAACATATTAAATATGTCCTTTAAATATTCATCCTTCCTGATAACAATAAATAACTTGTTTAAAAACTAAAAAGGGAAATGCAACTTGAAATATTTCTAAATAAATAAACAAAACATTGATGATTTTTTATTTATTTATTCATTTATTTTTAAGTAATAGCCTATTTCAAATAAATCTTAAATCTGTTTCAGTAAATCTTGTAGATTAAGCCTTAGGTTCTGTCAGCATCAAACATTTGCTTTTTCATAAATAATAATTTCCCCCACATGAAACTTTATATCCTTGTTTCAATTCACTCATGCGACATATGCTTCATTTCCTAGGACATACAGTGCAAGGTATTTGGACCCTGGTACAATTTCTGTACTCCAGCACAATGGATTTGAAATAAAATAAGTGGTCAAAGTGCAGGTTATTTACATCCATATTAGGTTATTCATGTAGGAACTGCGTCCCTTTTATACATGTTTTGAGAGAAAAATGTATTCCTTTTTTAAACTGTTGAATTCAACAGTTTAATAAAGCTTCTAGTTTCTAGTGTTGATCCTAGACTTTTGATTGGCTTGGGAGTCATTGGCATTTCATTTCAAATCCAATGTGCTAGTACAGAGCCAAAAGAACAGAAATTGTACTAATGTCCACATACTTAGACTGCACTGTAACTGGTATTATTTTATTTATTTATTTGATCACTATGTAAGCAGGGTGTCCTTCTGAGACGAGCCCTGCAGACCACACAATTTCACACAAGCCTTGTGCAATGACCTTATGCATACAAAGCATTTGAAGAAAACATAGGCCTACATATGAGAGAATTGTACTATACAATAGCATACATTCAAAAATGGTCAATGTATAGGCCTGCTTAAGCAATAACTTACGACAGGCAGTGGTATATACACATTTTATCACAGCCAAGGGGTGTCAGGGTCGCAACCCCTGTAGCTGTGATGAAATGTAAACAGGTGCATCTAAAAAAATTATAATATCATGGAAAAGTTTTTTCCGTAATTCAATTCAAAAAGTGAAACTTTTATATATTCTAGATTCATTACACATTCAATGAAATATTTAAAGCCTTTTTTTGTTTTAATCTTGATGATTATGGTTTACAGCTCATGAAAATGAAAAATCCAGTATCTCATAATATTAGCATATTACATAAGACCAATCAAAAAAAGGATTTATAATACAGAAATGTCGACCTTCTGAAAAGTATGTTCATTTATGCACTCAATACTTGGTCGGGGCTCCTTTTTCACAAATTACTGCATCAATGCAGCCTGGCATGGAGGCAATCAGCCTGTGGCACTGCTGAGGTGTTATGGAAGCCCAGGTTGCTTTGATAGAGGCCTTCAGCTCATATGTATTGTTGGGTCTGGTGTCTCTCATCTTCCTCTTGACAATACCCCATAGATTCTCTCTAGGGTTCAGGTCAGGCGAGTAGAGAAGAACAGTAATACCATGTCAAGAACAGTAATACCATGGTCAGCAGGTGCCAAGTCCTGCTGGAAAAGGAAATCAGCATTTCCATAAAGCTTGTCAGCAGACAGAAGTATGAAGTGCTCTAAAATCTCCTGGTCGATGGCTGCCTTGACTCTGCACTTGATAAAACAGTGGACCAACACCAGCTGTTATGTACGGTTCCGGGGACCCAAATGCAGGTTTTATTCAGTCCAATATCAAAGCCAGGTATTCAGAAAACAAACAAAAAGAAAGGCAAAGGTACAAATAGCAAAGCAAGGAAGTAGCAGAAAAGAAAGAAAGAAAGAAAGAAAGAAAACACCCGAATAATGATTCATGCCGACAGGGAAGTGACTCGGGCTTAGAACTACATAAAGACACAGACATCACATTTTTTGAGATGCACCTGTATATAGGCTACCCATGGAGTGAGTTACTGCTTTTATGAAACGGCTACCAAATACGACAATATAGATATTATTGACACAATACAATTACAAACGTTTTTATTGACAATGCCATTACAAGGACAATTTACAAGAAAATACTTTCTGCTGCCAGCATATAGTGCCAGCCAGTTTCTATGCAACGTTAGTGAACCCTAACGTTGTTCGGCCAAACTCGTTTGCTAGTTAGCTTGCAAGAACCTTGAATGAGAAAACAATTGTTATTTTATCACTGCCATCAACCAATAAAATTGCGAGAATTGTCCGACCCATTTAATGAACATGAATACACACAAATAAATACATACACACAAACAATAATGTGGTTAAATTATCACAAACAATTTCTTACAGTTCCATCAATTACATGCACATTAAATTAAGGACACCAAGGCGTCAAGTTGACGAGAGTCCGGAAATATAATCCGTATGTTTGGTACATATATACTTAAAAGGCAGTTCCTTGTGAAGGCAGTCATGATTCAAAAGCCATGTGGGTATCAGAGAATGACTGCTGACCAACTAAAAAATAACTTCTGTATTTTCATGTTTATTATTTCTTCGGAGACATGGGCACAAAGACAATAGGTTTGTTTTTGATCCTGCAATGGACCAGTTTCAGCGTTTTGGTGGTCGGAGAAAAAGAAATCAACCGTCTGTATTGCATCGCATGAACCGATGTAGGAACGTCATGTTGCAGCGATAACCAATGAATTTAGATTCTGTTGAGAAGACACCGGTAGAGATACACTTGTTTTTAAGCTCTCAGTATAGTGCATGCTTAAACGTCACCCGGATTTAATGTTTCATTGTTGTAGTAGTGGTGGTTGGGGGTCTCCTGTTTCCAAGAAAATACAATTCAACTTCATAACACTGGACAGCAGGTATACATGTCAACTGAGACCAAGGCCTACAAATAAATTGATGTTAGACTATCACCTTGAGGACTACGTCTGTCGTTCCCACACTGCTACTTTGACTTTATGAAGCATAGCCAGTATTCTTCTCCTGATATCTTTGGTTGACAGGGAATACACAATGGGGTTCAGACAGGAAGGGATGCTGTTAGATAATGACAAGTTCACCATTCTGACGTTTGGATCTATGTGGTATAAGAAAAGTTTTGTAATGTACAACGTTATGGTCGGCACATAGGAAATCGCCACAAGAATGAGATGTTCTGTGCACGTTGAAAGTGCTTTGTACCTGCTCTCCACACTTTTCATTCTAAACACGGCTCTCAAAATACAAGCATATGACACGATGATTAAACTAAGCGGCCCGAACGCATTCAGTACACTCATGGTAGAGGCGCTGATCCACTGCAGTGTATAGTCACTGCACGCTAGAGTGTACACGCCCGAGTACTCACAGACAAAGCCGTGCACAGTGAATGAATCACAGAAATACAATTTTGTCAACAACAAAACCAAGAACACCATGAGGCCTACAGAGTACAACCAAACAATCGCTAAAATACTGATCATTCTCGTGGGAGTGTTGATTGAATTATGCCTCAGTGGGAAACATATCGCAATTAGCCTGTCATAAGCAAGTACAGTGAGGGAATATGACTCTAATGTCATAAAACAATAATAAAAAAACATCTGTGTCAAACATGCATTGTAGGACATGAAGGTATTTTTTGTAAGAAAAGTATTGATCGTACTAGGAATAAAGGATGTGCTACATATCAAATCGACAACGCCTAAATTTGCCACCGCAATGTACTTTGGAGTGTGTAGGCGATGATCCATCCATATAACGGCAACAATAAGGCAGTTGAACAGAACTGTTACAATATAAATGAAGCATAGGAAAATTATAAATAAATGAGCAGACTTTAAATCCGCAAACCCGATAACGTAAAATCCCGCTGGTCTAATGATAGAGTGGTTTGTGGTTAAAGTGGTTAGAATTCCCATTGCACACTAGTGGCGTTCAGAACTTCCGCCTGACTGCTTTTCCTCTGGGCCCTGAGAGAGAAACAGATGAATGGAAGTCAATGAAAACATACCACCAAGTAACAATTTATGTCTATGACCTGTAGCCCAGGGGTTCCCAAACTTGGTCCTGGAATACCCTGTGCTTGCTGGTTTTGTGAGGAATAAAACTCCCAAGGTAATATTATTCTTATTGTGCTTTATTGCAAACAATTCATACATTTTGCAGAAAAAGTGCTGAAACATTATTTTTAAACTGATGAAATTAAAGGTAGGCAAAAGTGTGGACATCTGGCCACCAAAACTAAACATTTGGAAGAAGACAAATTCGAAGGCAAAGCTAATGTTAACAAGGCAAACCTGCATTTTGTTGATACGTTTATGGGGGAAAATGACATGAAATACATGTCAAACGAATTAAATGAAACACGTGTTCAACTGCCTAATTAAGGGCTCTACTAATTAACCTCCCTATTTGTTACCGCTGCTTATGTTATTGTTCGCAAGTCATGCAAGCGCAATAAGCACAAGAAGAACATGGTCATTTTATTACAAAGCTATTTCTGGCATAATGTGGTTTAAGGTATATAGTAAATTCATGCATTAATATTCCGCCTTTACCCAATGCGCTGCATAATTAACGCTTCTCATTCACACCAACAGCGATTCGCTGCCACGCAAGGTGCCAACAAGCTCGTCAGGAGCAAGTTGGGTTAGGTGTTTTGCTCAAGGACACTTCGAGATACCCAGGGCGGAATCGAACAGCCAACCCTATTCCATTGGATTGGATTAAATACATATTTCATTTAAATGTTAAATTAGGCAATTTGTTTAGTCATATGATTTATAACTGCAATTGCCTGTAAAAGTTCCAGGAAACTGGATTAAAATTATTTTCCCCATGAGTAACAATTGTCTAAACCCCGCCCATCGCACGGAATAATAGATCTGATAGTCAACCATTTCTTCAAGTCGACAGCAGGCATTATATTATGCTGTTGAACTCCCATCACAAAGTGATTTGATAATGTCAACAAATATCACAAATGTGAATAAGCGACATACAAGAAATGCAAAGTGATCAAAGTTTTGTGGTGAAAAGTCGATGAAATGCCGTCTGGGCTTCCAGGTGAAAACCCAGCTATATTCGATTGAAATGTCCACCCTTCTAGGCGTCAGGTTTCCGGCTGTTTCAAAGCTGTGATTGGACCTTCAATGACAAATGGGCGGAACGTCGGACCGGGAAATAATTTTCTTCTGAGTAGTTCTTTTAGATGGGCTGCACGGATGGCGCAGTGGGTAGCACTGCCGCCTCACAGCAAGTTGGTCCTGGGTTCGAATCCCCGATAGCCAGGGTCTCTCTGTGTGGAGTTTGTATGTTCTCCCCGTGTCTGCGTGGGTTTCCTCCGGGTACTCCGGTTTCCTCCCACAGTCCAAAGCCATGCAGGTTAGGCTGATTGGAAAGTCCACATTGCCCATAGGTGTGAGTGAATTACCATTACATTGTAATAAACAGTATTAGATTACCGTGTCCCAGAGCTCTACGTTTACATTTTAGTCATTTCGCAGACGCGTTTTATCCAAGTGCCTAAGTTCCTCCAGCTCCTCAGCTCCTTCCGTTCTCTCAAAAATGCTGGGTTGTTTCTGTAAAAAGATTGCTTGAACGTGCTGGGCTCTATGGCTGGGTTGTCAGGAAACCAGACGACTAAGGGGCTTTATGATGGTAAATTCATGTCATTTGTAGATGTTTGTTATGGCGTTATTTATGATGTTATATTATTTAAATGTGAGTCAATGACACGACCGCATGTTTCTGATCTGGCCATATAGAGTATATATGTGACGGCTATATGTGTTTGGCGAGCGCTCGCATTACTTGAAAAGAGGAAGAACATTTTTTGCAGCAAACAGACCGATCGCCGCGGATGACACTGTTACTATCCTTAAAAAACCTTTAAAAACATTTGACTTACAATCATGTGTATATTTGCCATTCAGCCTGATATTTACCATCTTCAGTGTATCATATTTCAGGTTTAGCTGTTCCATTTTCGAGTACCACTACGCACTTTCCATTTTTCCTGTGCTGGAAACATCGGTTTCACATATATGTCGAAGCTAAGCGCGTAGAAACATTCACGGTCAGGCCTGACATCTACATTAATTGCGAAAGAAACTGAGTAGGGCGGTAGGAAAACGCTACTCACCAGTTTTCCTCAGAATGAGTTAATGTGTTGAAACAGGTTTGTCGAATGCGTTTTTCCTGTCAAACTTCTGAATTTATCTCCTGGTGTGTGTGTGTAAATGCGCCTGCTTAGGAAGACTTTTGGGACACCAATTAAAATCTGCAACTGACCTCCATTGGCTGCCAAATGTAGGATAATCCCTTTGGAACGTAAATAAACATTAATGAGTTAACACTTAAGTTGTATTTTGGCATTGAACAGACCGTCTTATCCTTGTTTGTTTCATATATATATAGGTTTTATTGGTGTCATTATTATTGTTATTGATTGAGGTATTATTATCATTATTATTAGTAGTAGCATTATTATTATTATTATTATTATTATTATTATTATTATTATTATTATTATTAGTATTATTAGTATTAGTATTAGTATTAGTATTATTATTACAACTACTTCTGCTACTTTTATTTACAGTATTAGATTTGTAGGGGAGACCTGGGCACAAACCAATAGGGGGCATGTTGTAACACCTGGATTTTGCGCTGTTGCATTTGAGTAAAATTATGGGTTTGCTTTTAATGATGTATTATAGCCACCCGTTTCTCGTGTGTGAGTGGCACGCCGATTTGAAAACATAATCAAGAGTTATTAACACATCTGTGTTTTAGCGCCCTGAAAGTAATTTTTTTTCACCGAAGTGTTTTTCGATTGACTGGTGATTTGTGAACGTTGTATATTCCATGTGTACCATGCAGTTTTTCGGTCCTATTTAACACTCGCTCTTATGTATTACATATTAATGTTGCCATATGCGGTTAATCTGCACAAAATATAGAATATTTCTACAGGACAATTCTCAGATGCAGGAATGTCCTAGAGCTGTCCCAATGATCTATATTCATGTAAATGACAAGCATCTTCTCTCTGGATGAAAGTTTGTGCGAATGTGTGTAGGTATTTTTTAATTAAGTGAAAACCTGTTTCTGCGAGGCACTTTGTAACTTCTGTAAAAGTAAAAGTAATGTATGATTAAAGATGTATTTGTTGTTTTCTTGTTGGTGAGTTTTGCTTGTTGGTGCGCTTTCATTGAAAACGACATGCCAAAGAAGGCGTATTGCTGGATGGCGTAGCCGCAAACCGTATCAATAACCAAATAACAAATATCATTTGGGGGAAATTATACAGTTGGATAATTTAGTTTGTAACTTTTTAATTCTATTCTATTGCATTCATCGGTCGTGATGAATGCAATATTTTTAAGTATTCCAGTAGTGTTTTAGTCATGAACACTTTCTCTCATAATGCGGTCAAACAGTCGCTGCCTGGAGGGCAAAATCGATCTTAGAGCAGGTCCATGGGCCTCGTAAGGTCGCACGTAAAAGCTATCGCTTAAGCAACTGCTGAAGTGATAGTTCGGGGAACACACGTAGAAAAGTAAACAACTTCAGTAAGGTATACTCTCAGGAAAGCACCAGCTGACTCCCGCCCCCTCCACAGTCCGATTATTCTCTTTGCAGAACCCACCCACCACAAGGAGCTCAGGACAACGCAGGTCAAGGGCAAAACATTTTATTCCATTTATTATTAAAAATACAGAGCACGCCACAACCTCGCACCAACCCCGCCCTACCTACTTCCCCCAAGTCACACGTGTCCCACACAGGCCACCCCTGTGCCGCAGCCCCGCCCAGAAGGGGGGGGGGGACCTCTACCCTCTCACTGGGAGAATCACCAAACTCAGGCGGGGTCTCACACGCACTCCCAACTTGCACTCCCGCACACACACAAAACACATAAATAAGCAGAAAAATAAGGTAGTGTGCCCACACCTCCAGACTGGGTCTCGCTACAACAAAATAACAATTCCCCCCTCCCAGGCCCCCAGCCTCCCCCTGTCCTTCGGTCGGTGGCTGCTGGCCTGCGGCCCGGACTGTTCTGCTGGCCGCTGCACGGAAGTTCGGTTCCGGGAGAAGAGCCCTGGCTGCTCCTAGCCGCTGGTGCTGGATGTCGCTTTATTGTTCAATAGAGTGGGAGACGGAAAGTTTGTCCGCCCCCGTCAGGGCCTGCCGTCTCCCCTCACAATGTTGTCCCAGTGGAACAGCGCAGCATCCTTCGGACCAGCCCGGTCCTGCACGGCGCCGCTCCTCCCCCAACTCCCGCAACGTTCCCCAGCTCTGTCCCGGCGCAGCTCGCTCCAAAAGTTTCTCCGTGCAGCGGTACTCCTGTCCGGGTTCGCAGCCACGCCAGCCTCGGAAGACCACTGCCCAAACCGAAGAGGAGGAGAAGAAAGAAACATTAACCAAAAGCACTCATACCAAACAAAAAAATAACTGTCTAAAAAACCAACTTCAACATTCACCCGCGTCTCTCTCGCGTCTGCCCCTTACCTACTTCTTTTGAACACTGTCTAATCAGTGTTACATGAAACAGCTGGGCTACGCCCACAACCCGGTAGCCGGCACGTCACACAGGCATGGATACGTGTGCACACCGAGCCCCAATTAGCTCTGACAAATTGTCAGGTTCCTGACACCCCCCCCCCCCCCGTTAAATATGCAGTCGTCCCGACCGCATCTAGAGCAGGAACTCACCGTACCGGCGCGGGGGCTGTCCCCTCGTCTCACGGGTGGAGCGACGAGGGGGCACCTCCTCCGGCTGCTCTGGGGGTTCCGCCACCACCACCACCTGGTGCTGTACCTCTAGGGGAACAGCAGGCTCACCCACCGGACCCCGGGCCGGGAACCACACCGGGTTCCAGCCCCAGGCCCACGTCCTTGGCCCCGGTTCTGCCTCCCGGCCGGCCTCTCCCTCAACTGGGGGCTCCCTCCAGGCATTGCCCACCGGGCAGGCGCACAGATTGTTGCAGTGTAGGGTCCGTTCATCCCAACCTCCTTCAGGCCCTCCTGGCTGCAGCTGGCGGACAACAACAAAAGGACGGGGAGACCATCTCGGGGACAGCTTACCTCGCTCTCGGCGCCGGAAGTTCCGCACCAGCACCTGGGCCCCCGGCAATAACGACAAGTTCTTTAGCCGCCGATCGTACCTTGCCTTGTCCTGCTGCTGTTCGCGTCGCACTGACTCCAACACCTTACAGTACATACACGACAAGGTACGATGGTGTGTCCGCACCCACCCCTCAGTCTCCCATTTCCTTGGGGTGGGGGGCACATTCATTGCCAGGTCCACCGGGAGCCGGGCATGGCGCCCTGTCAGGACATAGTGCGGGGCAAAGCCGGTGCTGCTGTGTATGGCGTTATTATATGCCTGGAGCAGAGCGGGCAGGAGCTCCGGCCACCGGCCCTGTTCCCGCTCTGGGAGAGACCCCAGGAGAGACAGCAGAGTTTGATTAAACCGTTCACAGGCCCCATTGCCCTGTGGGTGGTAAGGAGTAGTGCGAATTTTAGTGTACCCATAGAGCTCGCAGAACGATGCCACCAAGGAGGACTTAAAGGCCGCCCCGTGGTCCGAGAGGAGCCGTTCGGGGCGCCCCCAGTGCTGCACCACCGATCCCCACAGAACCCTCACCACTGCTCCGGCCGACTGGTCCCGTACAGGTACTGCCCAGCCGTACCGGGAAAACAAGTCGGTGAGAACCAGCAGGGATGGGTACTCATCACCGGGGCGCCCCAACACGAGAAGGTCCATGGCCACCACCTCCAGGGGATAGGAGGTGGAGAGGGGGACCAGGGGGGCCCGTGCCTCCGGCCCGGCCTTGGCCACCACACACTGCCTGCACTCGGAAGTCCACTGCCGGACGTCGTTTCCCAACCCCGGCCAGCAGAACCGCCGTCGCAGGACAGCTTCCGCCTTATTGGCGCCCAGGTGGCCAAAGGCCTGATGGTACCGCTGCCACACCTGCGCGCCACCCTCCGGGGCACCAGCACCTGCCACAACGGCCCATCCTCCACAGGATCGTCCATCCGTCGGTCACGGCCCACTTCAGGGCCAGCAGCTCCACCTTGAAGGCGTTGTAGTTTCGGTCGTTCCTCTCCGCGGGGTGCAAGCTCCGGCTGGCGTACACGATCATCCTCTCACGTCCCTCCTGCACCTGAGACAGGACAGCCCCCAGCCCTGTAAAGAGACGAAAGGGGAGGCTAAAGTCAGCAAACGCGAGCACGGGCGCGGAGAGCAGGGCCTCCTTCAACTCCTCGAAGGCGCGCTGACACTCCACCCGTCACGTGCTCTTACCCCGGGCCGCAGTCCCCTCTAGCAACCGTTTTTTAATCGTGTAATGGACCAGTTTCAACGTTTCGGAGGTCGGAGAAAACGAAGACAACTGTTTTTATTGCATCTCATGAACCGATGATGTTCGTAGGAACATCATTACAACAAAAAAAAGTTTTATAATCTACAAACGTTGTTTTCGGCACATAGAAAATCGCCACAAGAATGAGAAGCTCTGTGCATGTTGAAAGTGCTTTGTACCTGCTCTCCACACTTTTCATTCTAAACACGGCTCTCAAAATACAAGCATATGACACGATGATTCAACGAAGCGAACACATTCAGTACACTCAGGGTAGAGGCGCTGATCCACTGCAGTGTATAATCACTGCACGATTGAGTGTACACGCTCGAGTACTCACAGACAAAGCCGTGCACAGTGAATGAATCACAGAAATACAATTTTGTCAACAACAAAACCAAGAACACCATGAGGCCTACAGAGTACAACCAAACAATCGGTAAATACTGATCATGCTCATGGTAGGACATGAAGATATTTTTTTAAAGAAAAGTATTCTATATATATATATCATACTAGGAATAAAGGATGTACTACATATCAAATCAACAACGCCTAAATTTGCCACCGCAATGTACTTTGGAGTGTGTAGGCGATGATCCATCCATATAATGGCAACAATAAGGCAGTTGAACAAAACTGTTACAATATAAATTAAGCAAAGGAAAATTATATATAAATGAGCAAACTTTCAATCCGTAAACCCGATAACGTAAAATCCCGCTGGTCTAATGATAGAGTGGTTTGTGGTTAAAGTGGTTAGAATTCCCATTGCACACTAGTGGCGTTCAGAACTTCCGCCTGACTGCTTTTCCTCTGGGCCCTGAGAGAGAAACAGATGAATGGAAGTCAATGAAAACATACCACCAACTAACAATTTAGGTCTAGGTCCTGTAGCCCAGGGGTTCCCAAACTTGGTCCTGGAATACCCTGTGCTTGCTGGTTTTGTGAGGAATAAAATTCCCAAGGTCATATTATATCTTATTGTGCTATATTGCAAACAATTCATACATTTTTCAGAAAAATTGCATAAAGAGTATTAAATTAAAGGTAGGCAATTTTTGAAAGTGTGGACATCTGGCCACAAAAACTAACGATTTGGAAGAAGACAAATTTGAAGGCAAAGCTAATGTTAACAAGGCAAACCTGCCTTTAGTTGATATGTTTATGGGGGGAAAATGACATGAAATACATGTAAAACGAATGAAATGAAACATGTTCAACTGCCTAATTAAGGGCTCTACTAATTAACCTCCCCATTTGTTACCGCTGCTTATGTAATTGTTTGCAAGATATGCAAGCGCAATAAGCACAAGATGAAATTGCAAGTACTTTATACTTTATACACATGTTTCATTCTAAACACGGTTCTTGAAATACAGGCGTATGACACGACAATTATACTTAGTGGCCCAAACAAAACAAAAATACTAACAGTAGAGGTAGCAAGCCATTGCAATGTATGATCATTGCACGATAGATTGTAAACGGCTGCATACTCACAGACAAAGTCGTCCACAATGAGAGAATCACAAAAGGACAGTTTTGTCAAGATCAAGGCAATGAACACCATGATGCTTCACCAAAACAACCAAACAATCGCTAAAATACTGATCATGCATCTGGGAGTGTTAATCCAATTATGCCTCAGTGGGAAACATATCGCAATTAATCTGTCATGGGCAAGTATATTGAGGGAGAATGACTCTAATATTACTGACCATTAATAGAAAAAAATCTGTGTGAAGCATGCATTGTAGGACATGAAGGTATATCGCGTGAGAACATTCCTGATCGTACCATTTGACCAATTTTTCAGTATCCCAGTTTTGTTTCCTGATTCTTGTTTTGCTTGTGTTTGGATTTATTGGTTACAACTTCAGACCGAACTCTGTACTCAAGATTATTGATCAGCCCTCTTTACTGTTGCTCTATTAGACTGCCCTTCCATTGGCAAACTTTGCTTGTGAGCCTGACTTTGATTTCGGATTATCTCTGTATGCACTGTTTGCAGGCGATTGACCCTTGCCTGCTCGTTTTAACTTCTGAATAAAAGACTCTGTTTGGCTTATCCCCTGGTTGTGATTTTCAGTCCTGGTCCCAAACAGAACAATCTGGCCAGAGATGGAACCAGCAACCCCACCAGCAGAGTGGCAGTTGACGCTCTTTGACTGCGGGGACAATGATTGGGACATCACAAGTCAGAGATCCGCACACTGCACCTGAATCTGTAGACTCTACACGCCCAGGCGGTCGGCCCATCGGGCATCGATGCTCCTGAGGGGTACCGGACACGCCCTGAGCCTCACCTCCCACCTCCTGAAAGTGATGCTGGCGACTCAGGATCCTGTCGGTCCTGCCTGTCGACCTGCCCCCCTTCTGCGCAACCCACAGATTAACTGAGTTCATGGAACTATCACAATGTGCTGCCCCGTCTATGACGACCTTCGCCAAGTGTTCAGCAAGAATCAAGCCTGCTCCCTACCACCTCATCGCCCCTATGACTGCAGCATCAATCTCCTCCCTGGCATTCCTGAGGTCGTCGGTTCTCCCTGTCAGTTCCTGAAAACAAGGCCTTGCATAATTATATCAGTGACCCGCTTGCTACCGGTCTCATCCGGCCCTCCTTTTCAATGGGTCGGGTTCTTCTTCATAGAGAAGAAGGACAAAACGCCGAGACCCTGAATTGACTACCGGGCTTTAACAATATCACTATTAAAAATCGCTGTCCTGTTCTGCCCAGTTGATCGCTCGGCTCCCGAATTGCGCGACACCCTCCCACGTTGTCCAGTGCTCTCCTGCCCCTGTACGATGGCCTTCACCCTGTGCTCCTCTTGCTCCATCCTGGTGACATCAGAGACAACAAGGCCCTTCCTCTCCTTCTGGCTGGGTGGATCACCACATCCTAGGCCTGCCCGACCTGTTTGGACCCTGCCCACCACTTTCAGGTGTTGCAGTCTGTTCACCGCCTTCCTCCTCAGACCTCCACTTCCTTCCAGTCATGACTCAGGCTCCTATATCCTTCACCGTTTCATCAGAGGCATCTTTCAACTCCATCACCAGCCTTGCCTCCTCTTGCCTGCCCCTAAAGGTGATGGATTTTAGGGGCAGTTTCAGTGTATTCCACACAGGCTTGCTGTCGAGAAGCAGCGAGGGAGACCCAGCCATCTGCTGAAGGATGGTCTTTCCTTCCCCCTTGCCTTCGAGGCCTTGTCTGCAAATGTTTTGTAATGGTGCCAAATTATGACATCTTGTGTTTCTGGTCAAAACTGGCCGATGCAGTTTTACTGAGAGAAAACAGTCACAAAATAAAAAGAAATTGTGATCCGATGCAGGCTTATCCCTTAGAGGCATAGGCTCCAATGCCCCTTTAGTGCATAGGTGGGTCAAATGAGCCGTACAACTCAAATTGTATACAGTCCCTTCCAAAAGTATTGGAACAGCAATATACTCAATACATTTGGAGTCGAGGTAAAAAGATGAACACGAGACAAGAGTTCACAATCTAAATACATTCTCAAAATATTTTATTATTATTCAGTATGCTTATAAATAAGCCAGTCTCCTTTTTCAATAATAAATAGCATGTGAAATTACAGAAGGTGTTTGACTTGTTGATAGGGGTTGGGTATTTGACAAAAACTTCAATCAGTGGACCTGAATTTATGTAATTTTTTTCAATCAATCAGTGGACCTCAATTTTGAAAACAGCCTAGACATAGAATATTAAAAAGCATTTTTGGTGATATTGTCCTCAAATTTGAAAGGGTTTTTCCAGTGTTTCTAAGTGCACCAGCCACCATTACAATAATCTGGATCCAGTCAAAAAATCTTTTCAGTGAGGAAAAAAGCTTCCAATTTCGCTTCTGTAACTTTGTTTTAGTAATGCTCTTAATGGTTAGGTTTCAGAAGAGACCGGAAGTATGCCTGTATTCAAAAGGGTTCAAGAATAGTAACTGTGATTTGGGTATGTCATATTTAACCTTGTGTCAAGAAAAGGGCCGATACTTAAGGGGTTAAATTGGCCTCCTAAAATGTATTCCACTTGTGTGGTGCTTATATTTTAAAACTAGTTCCTCATGAAGCCATGTGCTTTGCAGCTGAGAAGTAAAGCTTTTGCAGCTTTTGCAGAAGTAAAAAATAAGTTCAATTAACCCATGCTTAGAATTTCTTCAAAAACATGGGCACAATCATAATTGTTGAAACAGCCTACTATAAGTTTTGTGACAATCTCCTCGATCAGTTTCAATTGTGATAAAAGGATGGAGATAAACAGATAGAAAAATAAATATTCTTCAAGCTCTCAATACAATGCATGCTGAAAGCTTCAAAGGGAGTTGATTTTTCACTGGTGGTGTAGTGATGATGGGGGGGGGGGGGCGTCCTCCATTTCATTTTTTAATTTTGACTCAGAAATCTATATATGGGCCACCGTTTGCTCTGGGTTACATCAGCTTCACAAGGCTTATTGAGATCTACAAATAAGTTCATTCATCCTTTCAGTCATTCATGTTTTTAATTTGGAAATTTAACTTTATTGCAACCCTCAGCTCTATGAATGCCCTGCACACTTTTGACTTTCTGGAGGATAGTCAGTATTCTGTTCCTGATTTGTTTGGTTGCCAGGGAATACACAATGGGGTTCAGACAGGAAGGGATGCAGGACGCTAAGGACAAGCTCACATTTATGATATCTTGATCAATGTGGAATAAGAAAAGTTGAGTGATGTACAGCGTTATTGTCGGCACATAGAATATCGCCACCAGAACAAAATGTTCCGTGCACGTTGAAAGTGCTTTGTACCTGCTCTCCACATTTTTCATTCTAAACACGGCTCTCAAAATGCAGGCGTATGATAAGATGATTAAACTGAGGCACCCAGATGAATTCATTATACTCAGAGTACTGGCAGCGATCCAATGCAGTGTGTGGTCATTGCATGAAAGATTGTACACCACTGAGTATGCACAGACAAAGTCGGGCACAGTGAGTGCATCACAAAAAGACAGTTGTGTTAAAATCAGGACTAAGAACATCATGGAGCCTGCCGTAAACAACCAAAGAATCGCTAAAATACTGATCATGCTTGTGGGCGTGTTGATAGAACTGTGCCTCAGAGGGAAACATATGACAATTAGCCTGTCATAGGCAAGTACAGTGAGGGAATATGACTCTAATACTACAGAACAGTAATAAAAAAACATCTGTGTTAAACATTCATTGTAGGACATGAAGGTATCTCTCGTGACAACAGTATGGATCGTACTAGGAATGAAGGATGTACTGCCCATCAAGTCAACAATCCCTAAATTAGCCACTGCCATGAACTTTGGAGTGTGTAGGCGATGATCCATCAATATTATAGAAATCATAAAAGAGTTGAACAGAACCGTTACAATATAAATTAAGCCGAGGAAAGTTAAATATAAATCAGCAAATTGGAAATTCGTAAATCCGAGGACGTAAAATCCCGCTGGCCTAATGATTGAATCATTTGTGATCAAAGTGGCCTGAATTCCCATTGCATGTGTCCAGCGTTCAGGACACCTCTGTGTGCCTGCTTTTCCCCTGGTCCCTGAAAGAGAAACAGAATATTTTCACATTTCATTTTTTAAAATATTTTATCAACACAAGGCTGTTTTTGAGGTATGAAAGTGCATTTTAAAATCTGGAAAACATTTGTTTCCACAGTTTTTGGGAGGCAAATACACATTGCAACTTCTCTGTCATTCAATTGAATGTTTAAATTCATGTTTCATTTTAAAGTTACGCTATTTTTTTACCCACATAAATCCATCCATCCATTATCTGAACCCGCTTATCCTGATCAGGGTCGCAGGGGGGCTGGAGCCTATCCCAGCATACATTGGGCGAAAGGCAGGAATACACCCTGGACAGGTCGCCAGTCTATCTCAGGGCACACACACCATTCACTCACACACTCATACACTCATACCTACGGGCAATTTAGACTCTCCAATCAGCCTAACGTGCATGTCTTTGGACTGTGGGAGGAAACCGGAGTACCCGGAGGAAACCCACGCAGACACGGGGAGAACATGCAAACTCCGCACAGAGAGGTCCCGGCCGACGGGGACTCGAACCCAGGACCTCCTTGCTGTGAGGCGGCAGTGCTACCCACTGCACCATCCGTGCCGCCCACATAAATCCAATGGACTGATTATGGTACAGGAAATTGGATTCAATTCTGGTTATATTCCTCAGTTTGTAATCCATGTATAAGCATGCCATTTTAATAAACACGACTAATTTACCGTGACCACTTCAGCAGATGAGGACAGGTTGGGCGTGGATCCTGCGTTCATTAATATTCGTACTCATCCCCACTACTCCACCTGTAAGAAACGGCATATGTGAACCATTCTTCCTCGCAGGTTACATGGGCTACTGGGTGGCTCATTCGGATCAGGTAGTCAGGCACTTTTGTAATTATCTGCAATATCACTTTCTGGGTCAACAGAAAACGTGCACTCTAGATTGAAATACATTTTGAAATGTTGCCTTTCTGTCAGCAGTCCCCTGCTGCGCTGTGGTGCATGCATGAGGTTTGAATCTAGATCGTGCCAGTGCTAACGCGCAATTGTGTTCCACGGGGTATGGGTGAGATCGTTCGGTCTGTGTTCATCTCGCAAAACCGCGCGGTTGGGGAGACGATTTGACATTCCATGGAATTCCATTTGGTGGGAATATGCACAGCTCCAAATAATATTCATGGAAAATATCAGACTCAGGTTGTCCCGTGAATTTGGGTACGGCCGTTAAAAAGAGAACCAAACCGTGGAGTTGAGGTCATATGCGTATTTGGGTGCACCGTCTCTTCCTCTGCCGATATCGCTACTTTCAAGAAAGACTTGAAAAGACACACACAAATCTTTCAGTAGCCGGGCGATAATTAATAGCACAATGTGTAAGCTGTCCTTTGCTTTTCGGTTGTTTTCATTTAATGGCTTTCAAAAAACTCATCCACTCCCCAAAACGAATAAGCCTAAATAAATAATAATAAATAAATAAATAAAAATATTTCCCTTCATTCGCACATGTATTAAAGCTGACATTCAGGCTGATATTGACTTCCTTGAATAAATCATATTTTAGGCTTAGCTCTTAGATTTTCGAGTACTGCTCTGCCCTTCGAATGTTGAAAGAAAGAGAGAAAGAAGCAGGAGGAAAACGCTACTCACCAGTTCAGGTCAGTGTTGAAATGTGCTTCTCCTCTCATGCAGCAGAATTTATCTCCTGGTGTGGGTGGAATGCTTCTGGGACACTAATTAAAATCCTCAACAGTCCTGGTTGTTCATGAGGTCATTCTATTTTTACATTTAGCAGTCTTATGCGGACAAGCCTATAGTTAACTTTTATAAAGTTGAACAGGAACATTTACAGGCGTTTTTTAAATTCTTTTTTTTTTGAAATATAGAAATCTGTCGGTGTGTAAAAATTATTCTTTAGGGATATGTTATTTTTCATTAAACTTACCTTTGGAAGAAGATATTTAAATGTTTCTGTTAAATATGGAAGCTTTTTTTACAAAATAAATATTCAGCATGACTAATTATTTCAATTATTTTTCGATATAATTTCAATAATGAGTCTTGATGCACTTCTGCTTAATGGAGTTAAATCTTATTGAATACGTTGAATAACATATTAAATATGTCCATTAAATATTCATCCTTCCTGATAACAATAAATAACTCGTTTAAAAACTAAAAAGGGAAATGCAACTTGAAATATTTTGTCGGGAAATATTTCTAAATAAATAAACAAAACATTGATGATTTTTTATTTATTTATTTATTTATTTATTTTTTAAGTAATAGCCTATTTCAAATAAATCTTAAATCTGTTTCAGTAAATCTTGTAGATTAAGCGTTAGTTCTGTCAGCATCAAACATTTGCTTTTTCATAAATAATAATTTCCCCCACATGAAACTTTATATCCTTGTTTCAATTCACTTATGCGACATATGCTTCATTTCCTAGGACATACAGTGCAAGGTATTTGGACCCTGGTACAATTTCTGTACTCCAGCACAATGGATTTGAAATAAAATAAGTGCTCAAAGTGCAGGTTATTTACATCCATATTAGGTTATTCATGTAGGAACTGCGTCCCTTTTATACATGTTTTGAGAGAAAAATGTATTCCTTTATTAAACTGTTGAATTCAACAGTTTAATAAAGCTTCTAGTTTCTAGTGTTGATCCTAGACTTTTGATTGGCTTGGGAGTCATTGGCATTTCATTTCAAATCCAATGTGCTAGTACAGAGCCAAAAGAACAGAAATTGTACCAATGTCCACATACTTAGACTGCACTGTAACTGGTATTATTTTATTTATTTATTTGATCACTATGTAAGCAGGGTGTCCTTCTGAGACGAGCCCTGCAGACCACACAATTTCACACAAGCCTTGTGCAATGACCTTATGCATACAAAGCATGTGAAGAAAACATAGGCCTACATATGAGAGAATTATACGATACAATAGCATACATTCAAAAATGGTCGGTGAATAGGCCTGCTTAAGCAATAACTTACGACAGGCAGTGGTATATACACATTTTATCACAGCCAAGGGGTGTCAGGGTCGCAACCCCTGTAGCTGTGATGAAATGTAAACAGGTGCATCTAAAAAAATTATAATATCATGGAAAAGTTTTTTCCGTAATTCAATTCAAAAAGTGAAACTTTTATATATTCTAGATTCATTACACATTCAATGAAATATTTAAAGCCTTTTTTTTGTTTTAATCTTGATGATTATGGCTTACAGCTCATGAAAAGAAAAAATCCAGTATCTCATAATATTAGCATATTACATAAGACCAATCAAAAAAAGAATTTATAATACAGAAATGTCAACCTTCTGAAAAGTATGTTCATTTATGCACTCAATACTTGGTCGGGGCTCCTTTTTCACAAATTACTGCATCAATGCAGCCTGGCATGGAGGCAATCAGCCTGTGGCACTGCTGAGGTGTTATGGAAGCCCAGGTTGCTTTGATAGAGGCCTTCAGCTCATATGTATTGTTGGGTCTGGTGTCTCTCATCTTCCTCTTGACAAGACCCCATAGATTCTCTCTAGGGTTCAGGTCAGGCGAGTAGAGAAGAACAGTAATACCATGTCAAGAACAGTAATACCATGGTCAGCAGTTGCCAAGTCCTGCTGGAAAAGGAAATCAGCATCTCCATAAAGCTTGTCAGCAGACAGAAGTATGAAGTGCTCTAAAATCTCCTGGTCGATGGCTGCCTTGACTCTGCACTTGATAAAACAGTGGACCAACACCAGCTGTTATGTACGGTTCCGGGGACCCAAATGCAGGTTTTATTCAGTCCAATATCAAAGCCAGGTATTCAGAAAACAAACAAAAAGAAAGGCAAAGGTACAAATAGCAAAGCAAGAAAGTAGCAGAAAAGAAAGAAAGAAAGAAAGAAAGAAAGAAAGAAAGAAAGAAAGAAAACACCCGAATAATGATTCTTGCCGACAGGGAAGTGACTCGGGCTTAGAACTACATAAAGACACAGACATCACATTTTTTGAGATGCACCTGTATATAGGCTACCCATGGAGTGAGTTACTGCTTTTATGAAACGGCTACCAAATACGATAATATAGATATTATTGACACAATACAATTACAAACGTTTTTATTGACAATGCCATTACAAGGACAATTTACAAGAAAATACTTTCTGCTGCCAGCATATAGTGCCAGCCAGTTTCTGTGCAACGTTAGTGAACCCTAACGTTGTTCGGCCAAACTCGTTTGCTAGTTAGCTTGCAAGAACCTTGAATGAGAAAACAATTGTTATTTTATCACTGCCATCAACCAATAAAATTGCGAGAATTGTCCGACCCATTTAATGAACATGAATACACACAAATAAATACATACACACAAACAATAATGTGGTTAAATTATCACAAAAAAAATCTTACAGTTCCATCAATTACACGCACATTAAATTAAGGACACCAAGGCGTCAAGTTGACGAGAGTCCGGAAATATAATCCGTATGTTTGGTACATATATACTTAAAAGGCAGTTCCTTGTGAAGGCAGTCATAATCCAAAAGCCATGTGGGTATCAGAGAATGACTGCTGACCAACTAAAAAATAACTTCTGTATTTTCATGTTTATTATTTCTTCGGAGACATGGGCACAAAGACAATAGGTTTGTTTTTGATCCTGCAATGGACCAGTTTCAGCGTTTTGGTGGTGAACCGATGCAGGAACGTCATGTTGCAGCGATAACCAATGAATTTAGATTCTGTTGAGAAGATACCGGTAGAGCTAAACTTGTTTTTAAGCTCTCAGTATAGTGCATGCTTAAACAGCACCCGGATTGAATGTTTCATTGTTGTAGTAGTGGTGGTTGGGGGTCTCCTGTTTCCAAGAAAATACAATTCAACTTCATAACACTGGACAGCAGGTATACATGTCAACTGAGACCAAGGCCTACAAATAAATTGATGTTAGACTATCACCTTGAGGACTACGTCTGTCGTTCCCACACTGCTACTTTGACTTTATGAAGCATAGCCAGTATTCTTCTCCTGATATCTTTGGTTGACAGGGAATACACAATGGGGTTCAGACAGGAAGGGATGCTGTTAGATAATGACAAGTTCACCATTCTGACGTTTGGATCTATGTGGTATAAGAAAAGTTTTGTAATGTACAACGTTATGGTCGGCACATAGGAAATCGCCACAAGAATGAGATGTTCTGTGCACGTTGAAAGTGCTTTGTACCTGCTCTCCACACTTTTCATTCTAAACACGGCTCTCAAAATACAAGCATATGACACGATGATTAAACAAAGCGGCCCGAACGCATTCAGTATACTCATGGTAGAGGCGCTGATCCACTGCAGTGTATAATCACTGCACGATTGAGTGTACACGCCCGAGTACTCACAGACAAAGCCGTGCACAGTGAATGAATCACAGAAATACAATTTTGTCAACAACAAATCCAAGAATATCATGACGCCTACACAGTACAACCAAACAATCGCTAAAATACTGATCATTCTCGTGGGAGTGTTGATTGAATTATGCCTCAGTGGGAAACATATCGCAATTAGCCTGTCATAAGCAAGTACAGTGAGGGAATATGACTCTAATGTCATAAAACAATAATAAAAAAACATCTGTGTCAAACATGCATTGTAGGACATGAAGGTATTTTTTGTAAGAAAAGTATTGATCGTACTAGGAATAAAGGATGTGCTACATATCAAATCGACAACGCCTAAATTTGCCACCGCAATGTACTTTGGAGTGTGTAGGCGATGATCCATCCATATAACGGCAACAATAAGGCAGTTGAACAGAACTGTTACAATATAAATGAAGCATAGGAAAATTATAAATAAATGAGCAGACTTTAAATCCGCAAACCCGATAACGTAAAATCCCGCTGGTCTAATGATAGAGTGGTTTGCGGTTAAATTGGTTAGAATTCCCATTGCACACTAGTGGCGTTCAGAACTTCCGCCTGACTGCTTTTCCTCTGGGCCCTGAGAGAGAAACAGATGAGTGGAAGTCAATGAAAACATACAACCAAGTAACAATTTATGTCTATGACCTGTAGCCCAGGGGTTCCCAAACTTGGTCCTGGAATACCCTGTGCTTGCTGGTTTTGTGAGGAATAAAACTCCCAAGGTAATATTATTCTTATTGTGCTTTATTGCAAACAATTCATACATTTTGCAGAAAAAGTGCCGAAACATTATTTTTAAACTGATGAAATTAAAGGTAGGCAAAAGTGTGGACATCTGGCCACCAAAACTAAACATTTGGAAGAAGACAAATTCGAAGGCAAAGCTAATGTTAACAAGGCAAACCTGCATTTTGTTGATACGTTTATGGGGAAAAATGACATGAAATACATGTCAAACGACTTAACTGAAACACGTGTTCAACTGCCTAATTAAGGGCTCTACTAATTAACCTCCCTATTTGTTACCGCTGCTTATGTTATTGTTCGCAAGTCATGCAAGCGCAATAAGCACAAGAACATGGTCATTTTATTACAAAGCTATTTCTGGCATAATGTGGTTTAAGGTATATAGTAAATTCATGCATTAATATTCCGCCTTTACCCAATGCGCTGCATAATTAACGCTTCTCATTCACACCAACAGCGATTCGCTGCCACGCAAGGTGCCAACAAGCTCGTCAGGAGCAATTTGGGTTAGGTGTTTTGCTCAAGGACACTTCGAGATACCCAGGGCGGAATCGAACAGCCAACCCTATTCCATTGGATTGGATTAAATACATATATAATTTAAATGTTAAATTAGGCAAGTCATATGATTTATAACTGCAATTGCCTGTAAAAGTTCCAGGAAACTGGATTAAAATTATTTTCCCCATGAGTAACAATTGTCCAAACCCCGCCCATCGCACGGAATAATAGATCTGATAGTCAACCATTTCTTCAAATCGACAGCAGGCATTATATTATGCTGTTGAACTCCCATCACAAAGTGATTTGATAATGTCAACAAATATCACAAATGTGAATAAGCGACATACAAGAAATGCAAAGTGATCAAAGTTTTGTGGTGAAAAGTCGATGAAATGCCGTCTGGGCTTCCAGGTGAAAACCCAGCTATATTCGATTGAAATGTCCACCCTTCTAGGCGTCAGGTTTCCGGCTGTTTCAAAGCTGTGATTGGACCTTCAATGACAAATGGGCGGAACGTCGGACCGGGAAATAATTTTCTTCTGAGTTGTTCTTTTAGATGGGCTGCACGGATGGCGCAGTGGGTAGCACTGCCGCCTCACAGCAAGGAGGTCCTGGGTTCGAATCCCCGATAGCCAGGGTCTCTCTGTGTGGAGTTTGTATGTTCTCCCCGTGTCTGCGTGGGTTTCCTCCGGGTACTCCGGTTTCCTTCCACAGTCCAAAGCCATGCAGGTTAGGCTGATGGGAAAGTCCAAATTGCCCATAGGTGTGAGTGAATTACCATTACATTGTAATAAACAGTATTAGATTACCGTGCCCCAGAGCTCTACGTTTACATTTTAGTCATTTCGCAGACGCGTTTTATCCAAGTGCCTAAGTTCCTCCAGCTCCTCAGCTCCTTCCGTTCTCTCAAAAATGCTGGGTTGTTTCTGTAAAAAGATTGCTTGGACGTGCTGGGCTCTATGGCTGGGTTGTCAGGAACGACTAAGGGGCTTTATGATGGTAAATTCATGTCATTTGTAGATGTTTGTTTTGGCGTTATTTATGATGTTATATTATTTAAATGTGAGTCAATGACACGACCGCATGTTTCTGATCTGGCCATAAAGAGTCTATATGTGACGGCTATATGTGTTTGGCGAGCGCTCGCATTACTTGAAAAGAGGAGGGAAAAAAAAGGATAACATCCCGATTTTTGCAGCAAACAGACCGATCGCCGCGGATGACACTGTTAATATCCTTAAAAAACCTTTAAAAACATTTGACTTACAATCATGTGTACATTTGCCATTCAGCCTGATATTTACCATCTTCAGTGTATCATATTTCATGTTTAGCTCTTCCATTTTCGAGTACCACTACGCACTTTCCATTTTTCCTGTGCTGGAAACATCGGTTTCACATATATGTCGAAGCTAAGCGCGTAGAAACATTCACGGTCAGGCCTGACATCTACATTAATTGCGAAAGAAACTGAGTAGAATTAGGGCGGTAGGAAAACGCTACTCACCAGTTTTCCTCAGCATGAGTTAGTGTGTTGAAACAGGTTTGTCGAATGCGTTTCTCCTGTCAAACTTCTGAATTTATCTCCTGGTGTGTGTGTGTGTGTGTGTGTGTGTGTGTGTGTGTGTGTGTGTGAATGCGCCTGCTTAGGAAGACTTTTGGGCCACCAATTAAAATCTGCAACTGACCTCCATTGGCTGCCAAACGTAGGATAATCCCTTTGGAACGTAAAGAGACATTAATGAGTTAACAGTTAAGTTGTATTTTGGCATTGAACAGACCGTCTTATCCTTGTTTGTTTCATATATATATATATATATATATATATATATATAGGTTTTATTGGTGTCGTTATTATTGTTATTGATTGAGGTGTTATTATTATTATTATTATTATTATTATTATTATTATTATTATTATTATAGGGTTGCCGTTTATGAACTCCAATAGGTCATTCCAAGAAAATCAGTGCTCATGCAGCTTGATGGAGAGCAGGTTGATGTTAGTGTTAGGGCTGATCAATTTAATTTCCAGTCTTTGGAGGTTTTTATAAAATGCAAACATTTCACTTTTTTGTCATTACTCTGTGTACTGGAGTGATGTTTCTGGGTTTTGTTGAACCCCGTAGTCCTAATACTGGAAAATAATGTTTATTTTAACAATATCTGCATTTTGTTTTTGCTGTTAAGCTGTGGGACGGTTATTTCTTTGTTTTTTTCCGCCATATCTTAGGTAAAATAAATAAATTGTTTTCGGGTTGGTGCGTTTTGCTTGTTGGTGCGCTTTCATTGAAAACGACATGCCTAAGAAAGCGTATTGCTGGATGGCGTAGCCACAAACGGTATCAATAACCGTATGTATATCATTTGGCGGAAATTATACAGTTGGATAATTTAGTTTGTAACTTTTTACAAAGTTACAGTCCCATCGGTCGTGATGAGTGCAATATTTTTAAGTATTCCTGTCCTGTTTTAGTCATAAACACTTTCTCTCATAACGCGAACAGTCGCTGCCTGGAGGGCAAAATCGATCTTAGAGCGAGTCGATGGGCCTAGTAAGGTCGCACGTAAAAGCTATCCCTTAAGCAACCCACCGAAGTGATAGTTCGGGGAACACACGTAGAAAAGTAAACAACTTCAGTAAGGTATACTCTCAGGAGCCGGAAAAGCACCAGCTGACTTCCGCCCCCTCCACAGTCCGATTGTTCTCTTTGCAGAACCCACCCACCACAAGGAGCTCAGGACAACGCAGGTCAAGGGCAAAACATTTTATTCCATTTATTATTAAAAATACAGAGCACGCCACAACCTTGCACCAACCCCGCCCTACCTACTTCCCGCAAGTCACACGTGTCCCACACAGGCCACCCCTGCGCCACAGCCCCGCCCAGAAGGGGGGGGGGGGACCGCTACCCTCTCACTGGGGGAATCGCTACCCTCTCACTGGGGGAATCACCAAACTCAGACGGGGTCTCACACGCACTCTCAACTCGCACTCCCGCACACACACAAAACAAACAAATAAGCAGAAAAATAAGGTAGTGAGAACTGGGTCTTGTAACAAAATAACAATTCCCCCCTCCCAGGCCCGCAGCCTCCCACTGTCCTTCGGTCGGTGGCTACTGGCCTGCGGCCCGGACTGTTCTGCTGGCCGCTGCACGGAAGTTCGGTTCCGGGAGAAGAGCCCCGGCTGCGCCTAGCCGCTGGTGCTGGATGTCGCTTTATTGTTCAATAGAGTGGGAGACGGAAAGTTTGTCCGCCCCCGTCAGGGCCTGCCGTCTCCCCTCACAATGTTGTCCCAGTGGAACAGCTCAGCGTCCTTCGGACCAGCCCGGTCCTGTACGGCGCCGCTCCTCCCCCAACTCCCGCGACGCTCCGCGGCTCTGTCCCGGCGCAGCTCACTCCAAACGTCTCTCCGTGCAGCGGTACTCCTGTCCGGGTTCGCAGCCACGCCAGCCTAACAGTACTAACAGTAGAGGCAGCGAGCCATTGCAATGTATGATCATTGCACGATAGATTCCAAACGGCTGCATACTCACAGCCAAAGTCGTCCACAATGAGAGAATCACAAAAGGAAAGTTTTGTCAAGATCAAGGCAATAAACACCATGATGCTTCCCCAAAACAACCAAACAATCGCTAAAATACTGATCATGCGTGTGGGAGTGTTGATCCAATTATGCCTCAGTGGGAAACATATCTCAATTAATCTGTCATGGGCAAGTATATTGAGGGAGAATGACTCTAATATTACTGACCATTAATAGAAAAAAATCTGTGTGAAGCATGCATTGTAGGACATGAAGGTATATCGCGTGAGAACATTCCTGATCGTACCATTGGATCAATTTTTCAGTATCCCAGTTTTGTTTCCTGATTCTTGTTTCCTCGTGTTTGGATTTATTGGTTACAACTTCAGACCAAACTCTGTACTCAAGATTATTGATCAGCCCTCTTTACCGTTGCTCTATCAGACTGCCCTTCCATTGGCAAACTTTGCTTGTGAGCCGGACTTTGATTTCGGATTATCTCTGTATGCACTGTTTGCAGGGGATTGACCCTTGCCTGCTCGTTTTAACTTCTGAATAAAAGACTCTGTTTGGCTTGTCCCAAACAGAACAGTCTGGCCAGAGATGGAACCAGCAACCCCACCAGCAGAGTGGCACTTGACGCTCTTTGACTGCTGGGACAGTGATTGGGACATCACAAGTCAGAGATCCGCACACTGCACCTGAATCTGTAGACTCTACACGCCCAGGCGGTCGGCCCATCGGGCATCGATGCTCCTGAGGGGTACCGGACACGCCCTGAGCCTCACCTCCCACCTCCTGAAAGTGATGCCGGCGACTCAGGATCCTGTCGGTCCTGCCTGTTGACCTTCCCCCCTGTGCTTCTGCTGCGCAACCCACAGATTAACTGAGTTCATGGAACTATCACAGGCTGCAGTCCGCTTCCGGTCCGTCTAGCCCCGTTCTGCTCGCCGAGGAGGTGCCAGCCGACCTCTCCAATGTGCTGCCTGTCTATGATGACCTTCGCCAAGTGTTCAGCAAGAATCGAGCCTGCTCCCTGCCACCTCATCGCCCCTATGACTGCAGCATCAATCTCCTCCCTGGCATTCCTGAGGTCGTCTGTTCTCCCTGTCGGTTCCTGAAAGCAAGGCCTTGCATAATTATATCAGTGACCCGCTTGCTACCAGTCTCATCCGGCCCTCCTTTTCAACAGCCGGGGTCGGGTTCTTCTTCATAGAGAAGAAGGATGAAACCCCAAGACCCTGAATTGACTACCGGGCTTTAACAATATCACTATTAAAAATCGCTGTCCTGTTCTGCCCACTTGATTGCTCGGCTCCCGAATTGCACGACACCCTCCCACGTTGTCCAGTGCTCTCCTGCCCCTGTACGATGGCCTTCACCCTGTGCTCCTCTTCCTCCATCCTGGTGACATCAGAGACAACAAGGCCCTTCCTCTCCTTCTGGCTGGGTGGATCACCCCATCCTAGGCCTGCCTGACCTGTTTGTACCCGGCTCACCACTTTCTGGCATTGCAGTCTGTTCACCACCGTCCTCTTCAGACCTTCACTTATTCCCAGGCATGACTCAGGCCCCTATGTCCTTCAGCGTTTCATCAGAGGCATCATTCCACTCCATCACCAGCCTTGCCTCCTCTTGCCTGCCCCTAAAGGTATGGATATTAGGGGCAGTTTCAGTGTATTCCACACTGGCTTGCTGTTGAGAAGCAGCGAGGGAGACCCAGCCATCTGCGTATGAGGGAGTTGGCTTTGGCATCCATCTTGCTCACAGCTGATGAGACTTAACACAGCTTTCGTGGCCACATTACCCTTGGGTACAGAGTGAAGTGATAGCACCACACCTTGTATTTTCCACGTAACTAGCTTCAGTCAATTTTTGCCGGGTCAACTGAAAGCCCTTCCCCCTTGTCTTTGAGGCCTTGTCTGCAAATGTTTTGTAATGGTGCCACATTATGACATCCTGTGTTTCTGGTCAAAACTGGCCGATGCAGTTTTACTGAGAGAAAACAGTCACAAAATAAAAAGAAATTGTGATCCGATGCAGGCTTATCCCTTAGAGGCATAGGCTCCAATGCCCCTTTAGTGCATAGGTGGGTCAAATGAGCCGTACAACTAAAATTGTATACAGTCCCTTCCAAAAGTATTGGAACAGCAATACACTCAATACATTTTGAGTCAAGGTAAAAAGATGAACACGAGACAAGAGTTCAGAATCTGAATACATTCTCAAAATATTTTATTATTATTCAGTATGCTTATAAATAAGCAGGTCTCCTTTTCAATAATAAATAGCATGTGAACTTATAGAAGGTGTTTGACTTATTGATGGGGGTTGGGTATTTGACAAAAACTTCAATCAGTGGACCTGAATTTATTCCATTTTTTTCAATCAATCAGTGGACCTCAATTTTGAAAACAGCCAAGACATACAGAATAGAATATAAAAAAGCATTTTTGGTGATATTGCATTTTTGGTGATATTTGAGAGGGTTTTTGTCCAGTGTTTCTAAGTGCACCAGCCACCACTACAATAATCTGGATCCAGTCAAAAAATCTTTTCAGTGAGGAAAAAAGCTTCCAATTTCGCTGTGTTTGAGCTTCTGTAACTTTGTTTTAGTAATGCTCTTAATGGTTTGGTTTCAGGAGAGACCGGAAGTATGCCTGTATTCAAAAGGGTTCAAGAATAGTAACTATGATTTGGGTATGTCATATTTAACCTTGTGTCAAGAAAAGGGCCAATACTTAAGGGGTTAAATTGGTCTCCTAAAATGTATTCCACTTGTGTGGTGCTTATATTTTAAAACTAGTTCCTCATGAAGCCATGTGCTTTGCAGCTGAGAAGTAAAGCTTTTGCAGCTTTTGCAGAAGTAAAAAATAATTCAATTAACCCATGCTTATAATTTCTTCAAAGACACGGGCACAATCATAATTGTTGAAAGAGCCTACTATAAGTTTTCTGACAATCTACTAGATCAGTTACCAATTTGTAAGTCATTTGAATCGGTTTAGGAATGTTATGTTGCCTGAATAAAAATAAATAGATAAACAGATAGAAAAATAAATATTGTTCAAGCTCTCAATACAATGCATGCTGAAAGCTTCAAAAGGAGTTGATTTTTCACTGGTGGTGCAGTGATGATGGGGGGGGGGTCCTCCATTTCATTTTTTAATTTTGACTCAGAAATCTATATATGGGCCACCGTTTGCTCTGGGTTACATCAGCTTTACAAGGCTTATTGAGATCTACAAATAAGTTCATTAATCCTTTCATTCATTCATGTTTTTAATTTGGAAATTTAACTTTATTGCAACCCTCAGCTCTATGAATGCCCTGCACACTTTTGACTTTCTGGAGGATAGTCAGTATTCTGTTCCTGATTTGTTTGGTTGCCAGGGAATACACAATGGGGTTCAGACAGGAAGGGATGCAGGACGCTAAGGACAAGCTCACATTTATGATATCTTGATCAATGTGGAATAAGAAAAGTTGAGTGATGTACAACGTTACTGTCGGCACACAGAATATCGCCACAAGAATAAAATGTTCCGTGCACGTTGAAAGTGCTTTGTACCTGCTCTCCACATTTTTCATTCTAAACACGGCTCTCAAAACGCAGGCGTATGACAGGATGATTAAACTGAGCGGCCCGAAGCAATTCACTATACTCATGGTAGAGGCGCTGATCCACGGCAGTGTATGATCACTGCACGCTAAAGTGTACACGCCCGAGTACGAACAGACAAAGTTGGGCACAGTGAGTGCATCACAAAAAGACAGTTGTGTTAAAATGAAGACTAAGAACATCATGGAGCCTGCAGTATACAACCAAAGAATCGCTAAAATACTGAACATGCTTGTGAGAGTGTTGATAGAACTATGCCTCAGAGGGAAGCATATGACAATTAGCCTATCATAGGCAAGTACAGTGAGGGAATACGACTCTAATATTACAGAAAAGTAATAAAAAAAGATCTGTGTTAAACATGCGTTGTAGGACATGAAGGTATCTCTCGTGACAACAGTATGGATCGTGCTAGGAATAAATGATGTACTGCCCATCAAGTCAACAACCCCTAAATTAGCCACTGCCATGAACTTTGGAGTGTGTAGGCGATGATCCATCAATATTATAGAAATCATAAATGAGTTGAACAGAACCGTTACAATATAAATTAAGCCGAGGAAAGTTAAATATAAATCAGCAAATTGGAAATTCGTAAATCCGAGGACGTAAAATCCCGCTGGCCTAATGATTGAATCATTTGTGATCAAAGTGGCCTGAATTCCCATTGCATGTGTCCAGCGTTCAGGACACCTCTGTGTGCCTGCTTTTCCCCTGGTCCCTGAAAGAGAAACAGAATATTTTCACATTTCATTTTTTAAAATATTTTATCAACACAAGGCTGTTTTTGAGGTATGAAAGTGCATTTTAAAATCTGGAAAACATTTGTTTCCACAGTTTTTGGGAGGCAAATACACATTGCAACTTCTCTGTCATTCAATTGAATGTTTAAATTCATGTTTCATTTTAAAGTTACGCTATTTTTTTACCCACATAAATCCAATGGACTGATTATGGTACAGGAAATTGGATTCAATTCTGGTTATATTCCTCAGTTTGTAATCCAAGTATAAGCATGCCATTTTAATAAACACGACTAATTTACCGTGACCTCTTCAGCAGATGAGGACAGGGTGGGCGTGGATCCTGCGTTCATTAATATTCGTACTCATCCCCACTACTCCACCTGTAAGAAACGGCATATGTGAACCATTCTTCCTCGCAGGTTACATGGGCTACTGGGTGGCTCATTCGGATCAGGTAGTCAGGCACTTTTGTAATTATCTGAAATATCACTTTCTGGGTCAACAGAAAACGTGCACTCTAGATTGAAATACATTTTGAAATGTTGCCTTTCTGTCAGCAGTCCCCTGCTGCGCTGTGGTGCATGCATGAGGTTTGAATCTAGATCGTGCCAGTGCTAACGCGCAATTGTGTTCCACGGGGTATGGGTGAGATCGTTCGGTCTGTGTTCATCTCGCAAAACCGCGCGGTTGGGGAGACGATTTGACATTCCATGGAATTCCATTTGGTGGGAATATGCACAGCTCCAAATAATATTCATGGAAAAGATCAGACTCAGGTTGTCCCATGAATTTGGGTACGGCCGTTAAAAAGAGAACCAAACCGTGGAGGTGAGGTCATATGCGTATTTGGGTGCACCGTCTCTTCCTCTGCCGATATCGCTACTTTCAAGAAAGACTTGAAAAGACACACACAAATCTTTCAGTAGCCGGGCGATAATTAATAGCACAATGTGTAAGCTGTCCTTTGCTTTTCGGTTGTTTTCATTTAATGGCTTTCAAAAAACTCATCCACTCCCCAAAACGAATAAGCCTAAATAAATAATAATAAATAAATAAATAAAAATATTTCCCTTCATTCGCACATGTATTAAAGCTGACATTCAGGCTGATATTGACTTCCTTGAATAAATCATATTTTAGGCTTAGCTCTTAGATTTTCGAGTACTGCTCTGCCCTTCGAATGTTGAAAGAAAGAGAGAAAGAAACGTGGCGATTGTTGACGCAGAGTAGAATTAGCGCAGCAGGAAAACGCTACTCACCAGTTCTCCTGAACACAGGTCAGTGTTGAAATGTGCTTCTCCTCTCATGCAGCAGAATTTATCTCCTGGTGTGGGTGGAATGCTTCTGGGATACTCAAATCCTCAACAGTCCTGGTTGTTCTTGAGGTCACGTTTTACATTCTATTTTTACATTTAGCAGTCTTATGCAGACAACACTATAGTTAACTTTTATAAAGTTGAACAGGAACATTTACAGGCGTTTTTTTTTTTTTATTTCAGATATAGAAATCTGTCGGTGTGTAAAAATTATTCTTTAGGGATATATTATTTTTCATGAAACTTACCTTTGGAAGAAGATATCTAAATGTTTCTGTGAAATATGGAAGCTTTTTTACAAAATAAATATTCAGCATGACTAATTATTTCAATTCTTTTTCGAAATAATTTAAATAATTAGTCTTGATGCACTGCTGCTTAATGGAGTTAAATCTTATTGAATACGTTGAATAACATATTACATATGTCCTTTAAATATTCATCCTTCCTCTTAACAATAAATAACTCGTTTTAAAACTAAAAAGGGAAAAGCAACATTTTATTTATTTATACATTTTTAAGTAATAGCCTATTTCAAATTAATCTTAAATCTTTTTCATTAAATCTTGTAGATTAAGCCTTAGGTTCTGTCAGCATCAAACATTTGCTTTTTCATTTATAATAATTTCCCCCACATGAAACTTTATACCCTTGTTTCAATTCTTCTGAGCAAATTCACTTCTGGATTTGAAATAAAATAACTGGTCAAAGTGCAGGTTTTTACATCCAAATTAGGTTATTCGTGCAGGCACTGCATCCCTTTTATACATGTTTTGGGAGAAAAATTAATTCCTTTATCAAACTGTTGAATTAAACAGTTTAATAAAGCTTCCAGTATCGAGTCTTGATTCCAGGCTTTTGATTGGCTTGGGAGTCATTGGCATTTCATTTCAAATCCAATGTGCTAGTACAGAGCCAAAAGAACAGAAATTGTACCAATGTCCACATACTTACAGACTGCACTGTAACTGGCATTATTTTATTTACTTATTTGATCACTATGTAAGCAGGGTGTCCTTCTGAGACAAGCCCTGCAGACCACACAATTTCACACAAGCCTTGTGCAATGACCTTATGCATACAAAGCATGTGAAAAAATCATAGGCCTACATAAGAGAGAATTGTACTATACAATAGCATACATTCAGAAATGGTCAGTGAATAGGCCTGCTTAAGCAATAACTTACGACAGGCAGTGGTAGATACACATTTTATCACAGCCAAGGGGTGTCAGGGTCGCAACCCCTGCAGCTGTGATGAAATGTAGACAGGTGCATCTAAAAAAATTAGAATATCATGGAAATGTTTTTTCCATAATTCAATTCAAAAAGTCAATATATATATATATATATTCTAGATTCATTACACATTCAATGAAATATTTAAAGCCTTTTTTTGTGGCTTATAGCTCATGAAAAGAAAAAATCCAGTATCTAATAATATTAGCATATTACATAAGACCAATCAAAAAAAGGATTTATAATACAGAAATGTCAACCTTCTGAAAAGTATGTTCATTTATGCACTCAATTGTTGGTCTGGGCTCCTTTTGCAAAAATTACAGCATCAATGCAGTGTGGCATGGGGGCAATCAGCCTGTGGCACTGCTGAGGTGTTATGGAAGCCCAGGTTGCTTTGATAGAGGCCTTCAGCTCATCTGTATTGTTGGGTCTGGTGTCTGATCTTCCTCTTGACAATACCCCATAGATTCTCTATAGGGTTCAGGTCAGGCGAGTTGGCTGGCCAATCAAGAACAGTAATACCATGGTCAGCAGGTGCCAAGTCCTGCTGGAAAAGGAAATCAGCATCTCCATAAAGCTTGTCAGCAGACAGAAGTATGAAGTGCTCTAAAATCTCCTGGTTGATGGCTGCCTTGACTCTGCACTTGATAAAACAGTGGACCAACACCAGCTGTTATGTACGGTTCCGGGGACCCAAATGCAGGTTTTATTCAGTCCAATATCAAAGCCAGGTATTCAGAAAACAAACAAAAAGAAAGTCAAAGGTACAAATAGCAAAGCAAGGGAGTAGCAGAAAAAAAAAGAAAGAAAGAAAGAAAACACCCGAAAAGTGATTAATGCCGACAGGGAAGTGACTCGGGCTTAGAACTACATAAAGACACAGACATCACATTTTTTGAGATGCACCTGTATATAGGCTACCCATGGAGTGAGTTACTGCTTGTATGAAACGGCTACCAAATATGATAATTTAGATATTATTGACACAATACAATTAAAAACGTTTTTATTGACAATGCCATTACAAGGACAATTTACAAGAAAATACTTTCTGGTATTCTGTGTTCTGGTATTTCTGGTGCTAGCATATAGTGCCAGCCGGTTTCTATGCAACGTTAGTAAACCCTAACGTTGTTCTGCCAAACTCGTTTGCTAGTTAGCTTGCAAGAACCTTGAATGAGAAAACAATTGTTATTTTATCACTGCCATCAACCAATAAAATTGCGAGAATTGTCCGACCCGTTTAATGAACATGAATACACACAAATAAATACATACACACCAACAATAATGTGGTTAAATTATCACAAACAATTGCTTCCAGTTCCATCAATTACACGCACATTAAATTGCCCAAAGGACACCAAGGTCCGGAAATATAATCCATATGTTTGGTACGTATTTTCATGTTTATTATTTCTTCGGAGACATGGGCACAAACACAATAGTTTTTTTTTTATCCTGCAATGGACCAGTTTCAGCGTTTCGGAGGTCGGAGAAAAATAAATCAATCGTTTATGGGAACGTCAAGTTGCAGCGATAACCAATGAATTTAGATTCTGTTGAGAAGACACCGGTAGAGATACACTTGTTTATAAGCTCTCAGTATAGTGCATGCTTAAACGTCACCCGGATTGAATGTTTCATTGTTTTAGTAGTGGTGGTTGGGGGTCTCCTGTTTCCAAGAAAATACAATTCAACTTCATAGCACTGGACAGCAGGTATACATGTCAACTGAGACCAAGGCCTACAAATAAATTGATGTTAGACTATCACCTTGAGGACTACGTCTGTCGTTCCCACACTGCTAATTTGACTTTATGAAGCATAGCCAGTATTCTTCTCCTGATATCTTTGGTTGACAGGGAATACACAATGGGGTTCATACAGGAAGGGATGCTGGAAGATAATGACAAGTTCACCATTCTGACGTTTGGATCTACGTGGTATAAGAAAAGTTTTGTAATGTACAACGTTGTGGTCGGCACATAGAAAATCGCCACAAGAATGAGATGTTCTGTGCACGTTGAAAGTGCTTTGTACCTGCTCTCCACACTTTTCATTCTAAACACGGCTCTCAAAATACAGGCATAAGACACGATTATTAAACTAAGAGGCCCGAACGCATTCAGTATACTCAGGATAGATGCGCTGATCCACTGCAGTGTATGATCACTGCACGCTAGAGTGTACACGCCCGAGTACTCACAGACAAAGCCGTGCACAGTGAATGAATCACAGAAATACAATTTTGTCAACAACAAGACCAAGAACATCATGACGCCTACACAGTACAACCAAACAATCGCTAAAATACTGATCATGCTCGTGGGAGTGTTGATCGAATTATGCCTCAGAGGGAAACATATCGCAATTAGCCTGTCATAGGCAAGTACAGTGAGGGAATATGACTCTAATGTTATAAAACAATAATAAAAAAACATCTGTGTCAAACATGCATTGTAGGACATGAAGGTATTTTTTGTAAGAAAAGTATTGATCGTACTAGGAATAAAGGATGTGCTACATATCAAATCGACAATGCCTAAATTTGCCACCGCAATGTACTTTGGAGTGTGTAGGCGATGATCCATCCATATAATGGCAACAATAAGGCAGTTGAACAAAACTGTTACAATATAAATGAAGCATAGGAAAATTATATATAAATGAGCAAACTTTAAATCCGCAAACCCGATAACGTAAAATCCCGCTGGTCTAATGATAGAGTCGTTTGTGGTTAAAGCGGTTAGAATTCCCATTGCACACTAGTGGCGTTCAGAACTTCCGCCTGACTGCTTTTCCTCTGGGCCCTGAGAGAGAAACAGATGAGTGGAAGTCAATGAAAACATACAACCAAGTAACAATTTATGTCTATGACCTGCAGCCCAGGGGTTCCCAAACTTGGTCCTGGAATACCCTGTGCTTGCTGGTTTTGTGAGGAATAAAATTCCCAAGGTCATATTATTCTTATTGTGCTTTATTGCAAACAATTCATACATATTGCAGAAAAAGTGCAGAAAGAGTAGTACATTATTTTTAAACTGATGAAATTAAAGGTAGGCAAAAGTGTGGACATCTGGCCACCAAAACTAACCATTTGGAAGAAGACAAATTCGAAGGCAAAGCTAATGTTAACAAGGCAAACCTGCATTTTGTTGATACGTTTATGGGGAATAATGACATGAAATACATGTCAAACGAATTAAATGAAACACTTCGCCGATTGCCCATAGGTGTGAGTGAATGGTGTGTGAGTGAATGGTGTGTGTGTGTGTGCGCCCTGTGATGGACTGGCGACCTGTCCAGGGTGTATTCCTGCCTTTCGCCCAATGTATGCTGCGATAGGCTCCAGCCCCCCTGCGACACTGTTCAGGATAAGCGGGTTAAGATAATGGATGGATGGATGGATAGTTCTTTCAGATGCTTCACCCAACCATAACCATTACATTGTAATAAACAGTATTAGATTACCGTGCCCCAGAGCTCTACGTTTACATTTTAGTCATTTCGCAGACGCGTTTTATCCAAGTGCCTAAGTTCCTCCAGCTCCTCAGCTCCTTCCGTTCTCTCAAAAATGCTGGGTTGTTTCTGTAAAAAGATTGCTGGGTTGAACGTGCTGGGTTCTTTGGCTGGGTTGTCAGGAAACCAGCGGCTGGGTCATCTTTGTTCCCGCCTCTGCCGTTCCAGTGCCTCCATCTGGGCAGCTTCACCCAACGGTTAGCCTAATGTTAGCCTACAAGCGAACAAACAGAGACGACTAAGGGGCTTTATGATGGTAAATTCATATCATTTGTAGATGTTTGTTATGACGTTATTTATGATGCTATATTATTTAAATGTAAGTCAATGACACGACCGCATGTTTCTGTTCTGGCCATATAGAGTATATATGTGACGGCTATATGTGTTTGGCGAGCGCTCGCATTACTTGAAAAAAAAAAAGAAAAAAAAGGAAAACATCCCGATTTTTGCAGCAAACAGACCGATCGCCGCAGATGACACTGTTACTATCCATAAAAAACCTTTAAAAACATTTGACTTACAATCATGTGTATATTTGCCATTCAGCCTGATATTTACCATCTTCAGTGTATCATATTTCAGGTTTAGCTCTTCCATTTTCGAGTACCACTATGCACTTTCCATTTTTCCTGTGTTGGAAACATCGGTTTCACATATATGTCGAAGCTAAGCGCATAGAAACATTCACGGTCAGGCCTGACATCTACATTAATTGCGAAAGAAACTGAGTAGAATTAGGGCGGTAGGAAAACGCTACTCACCAGTTTTCCTCAGCATGAGTTAATATGTTGAAACAGGTTTGTCGAATGCGTTTCTCCTGTCAAACTACTGAATTTATCTCCTGGTGTGTGTGTGTGTGTGTGTGTGTGTGTGTGTGTGTGTGTAAATGCGCCTGTTTAGCAAGACTTTTGGGACACCAATTAAAATCTGCAACTGACCTCCATTGGCTGCCAAATGTAGGATAATCCCTTTGGAACGTAAAGAGACATTAATGAGTTAACAGTTTATGGGTTATTTATGGGTTAAATTATGGGTTTGCTTTTAATGATGTATTATAGCCACCCGTTTCTCGTGTGTGAGTGGCACGTCGATTTGAAAACATAATCAAGAGTTAACACATCTGTGTTTTAGCGCCCTGAAAGTAATTTTTTTTCACCGAAGTGTTTTTCGATTGACTGGTGATTTGTGAGCGTTGTATATTCCATGTTTACCAGGCAGGAATGTCCTAGAGCTGTCCCAATGATCTATATTCATGTAAATGACATACATCTTCTCTCTGGCTGAGAGTTTGCGCGAATGTGTGTATATATTTTTTAATTAAGTGAAAACCTGTTTCTGCGAGGCACTTTGTAACTTCTGTTCTGAAAGAACTATCCATCCATCCATCCATTATCTTCACCCACTTATCCTGTACAGGGTCGCCTATCCCAGCATACACTAGGCGAAAGGAATACACCCTGGACAGGTTGTGTTATGCCGAGGGGAACAGAGGAACCAGTAGCAGACAGGGGTGCAGAAAAATGGCAGGTTTTAATATCAAAAGGGGCAGACAGAGCAGAGTCGAAAAACATGCCAGGGTCAAAACCAGGGGGTCCGTCCAAAAAGGCAGAGGTACTAAAATCCAAAAAGCAAAGAAGAGTCCAGGGACGTGGACTGGATTCACAATGACACACATGTAATACAAACGGCTCTGGACTAGAGAGTAGACAATTGCAGAGAATCAGGAGATGCAGTGATAGAGAGACAGGTGCGAATACTTTGCTGAAACTGAGCAAGTAATCAGTGATAGAATAGGGAGGCGGAGTTACAGAACAGAATTGAAACTGGAGATGCATTAGTAAGTTAGTTAAGTGATTTAAATTACAAATACCCAAAACTAGTGAATGTTAGTTTGTTAGTTTGACAAACATATTAGTGTGTTAGTATAATTAGTACTGTACAAATTCTATGTTAGTTGGGATTAGTATATTAGTGCTATGTACAAACATGAAATGGAGAGAAAGCAGGAAGTAAGGAATGTAAGACTGGAAGGAAGACTGAACCCCGGAACTACCGTAAACACCCAAATAGTGGGGCACGCAGACAAGGGAGTGACTGGGCTAGAAAACATTCAGACTCAGACATCACAGGGGAAGACAAGTGCAAAGATTAACGAATATAAACAGAATACCAGACATGAATATGAAAAATAATAAATTACAAGAAAGATGATAAACAATGATAACTAACACACAGAACACAGGAACATAACAGGTCGCCAGTCCATCGCAGGGCACACACACCATTCACTCACACACTCATACCTATGGGCAATTTAGACTCCCCAAACAGCCTAATCTGCATGTCTTTGGACTGTGGGAGGAAACCCATGCAAACACGGGGAGAACATTATATTATTATTATTGTGTGCTGCGCATTGCAATACAAAGCAGAGCTTTGTAGTGCGAAAGCACACACCTTAATATTCTCAGCCATACTTCATAATTTTATTTAATTTTAATTGTGTACTGCGCATTGCAATACAAAGCTCTGTAGAGCTTTGTAGTGCAAAAGCACACACCTTATTATTCTCAGCCATACTTCATAATTTTATTTAATTTTATTTAATTTTCTTCCTTCAAAAGTTCGGCATGCTACTCCTCCCACAGCTTTGAGAAATCCCAGGCAAGATATATATCAAAACGACCGGAATAGACGGGAATCGATGGGAAAGACTTTTCTCAAGTCTGCGACATCTCGTTTTCTTCCAAAATCCGAAAAACCGACCGATTTTTGCCCATAGGAATGAATGAGAATTCGTAAAACAAAATCTCACAAATTGATCAAACCCACCCCTCTTTGGAGCCACACCACTTCGTCATACTTTGTCGCAGAAACGTGATTAAAGGTTTAAACGGGTCACAAGACTTTGAACTGTGTTTGTCTAAAGACACTTTTTGATATCTTCTACGGTTTTTACAAAATCAGTTTATGTTTTATGAAACTTTTGAGATTTTCAGATTTTCAGCGTGGCTTTAGAGTGCGGTGACATCACCCACTCTAGCATTCAGCCCTTCTAAATTTTATCAAAAATATTCAAGACATTCTCATCTTACTCCCACAGCTTCTACTCTACAACAACAATTTATACATCAAAATGTAGAGAAACTTGTCCTCTCTCATTCAATGTTACTTCCATTGAGATAGGACTCACTGTTTTTTAATACATCGCCCAAAAGTGCAGAGAGTGCCGGATCCAGCTCTCATTGACTCCAATGTTATCTGAAGCGTCGTAAAAGTAGGCACAATATGGTGATTTATAAACTGTCACCGCTCCTGCATTTTAAATCCTACAGACACATCTCATAGATCGGAATCGCCATTGAAGTCTTGGGTCGCTCAAAATACAAAAATAAATTAGATCTGACTTATACTTTTGAAGATACATGGATTTGTTCGGCACCAGCGCCAGTTAGCTTCACCACTAGCATTCAGGCCGTAAGCAGTTAAACATTTACACAAAGTTGTACGCAGTTAAACATTTACACAAAGTTGTACACACAAACTGCCGCTACTCCTTCAATTCCCCCCCCTCTCTCTCTCTCTCTCTCTCTCTCTCTCTCTCTCTCTCTCTCTCTCTCTCTCTCAAATTCAAATTCAAATTCAAATGGCTTTATTGGCATGAATGGTAATAAACCGTTGTTGCCAAAGCAGTACAATATACAATAATTGTTACAATAAATAAATAAATAAATAAAGAAAAAATAAATAAATAAATAAAGAAAGAAAGAAAGAAAAAGTGGTCAAACAGCAACATCAACCATCAACAACAACAACAGCTAAATAAAAATAAAAACAACAACAACAACGTATATTTAGTAAGTGATGGTGAGAGGTTATTATGTTAATTATATAATACATAGGTGAACGGATAATGGGACTATGTTACAGTGTTAATTTTCTTTTCTCTTAGCTCGTGGCAAGCGCTCACATATTGTGCAGACAACTCTATAAGTTCTGGTGCTTCTCCCAGACATATGCTTAATTGTTCATCATATGTTTTGCTGTCATATGATGTGATGCTGGTTTTAACTTTCCCTAGGAAAGCCTCCCTTAGAGTTGCATATATGGGTCAGGAGAGGAGAAAGTGAGATTCAGTTTCTATTTCTCCGGATCCACAGTGTTTACATGTTCTCTCAAAAAAACTCCCAACTCCCACTCCCGCGCACACACAAAACACACAAATAAGCAAAAAAAAAAGGTAGTGAGCCCACACCTCCAGACTGGGTCTCACTGCAAAAAAAGAAAGTAAACCCAACAAAATAACAATTCCCCCTCCCATTGTCCTTCGGTCAGTGGCTACTGGCCTGCGGCCCGGACTGTTCTGCTGGCCGCTGCACGGAAGTTCGGTTCCGGGAGAAGAGCCCCGGCTGCGCCTCGCCGCTGGGAAGCGAGTCGGCGCCGGCCCCGGTGCTGGATGTCGCTTTATTGTTCAATAGAGTGGGAGACGGAAAGTTCGTCCGCCCTCGTCAGGGCCTGCCGTCTCCCCTCACAATGTTGTTGCAGTGAAACAGCGCAGCGTCCTTCGGACCAGCCCGGTCCTGTACGGCGCCGCTCCTCCCCCAACTCCCGCAACGTTCCCCGGCTCTGTCCCGGCGCAGCTCGCTCCAAAAGTTTCTCCGTGCAGCGGTACTCCTGTCCGGATTCGCAGCCACAGCAACCTCGGAAGACCGCTGCCCAAACCGAAGAGGAGAACAAAGAAACATTAACCAAAAGCACTCATACCAAACTGTCTTTTATTATAATAATAATAATAATAATAATAATAATAATAATAATAATAATAATAATAAAATTTAAAAAAATAATTAAAAACCCAACGTCAGCATTCACCCGCGTCTCTCTCGCGTCTGCCCCTCACCTGCTTCTTTTAAACACCGTCTAATCAGTGTTACATGAAACAGCTGGGCTACGGGAAACGCACCGCTGCTTTATGTTAGCATTGTGCCTCCCAATCTTAAATCTATGGACAATTCATCATCGAAATGTATAATTTTGCTTTCAAAAATAATGAAATGAACACTATCAAAATATCAAAAAGCTGATCAGTTAAAAACGAAATCAAATCAATATTTATTGTAACCATACATTGATTCTCTTAAGCACAGTGTCCTCCAGTTTTATAAGAAAAGTGACTGGTAGGTTGTTCCAAACATACTGGAGAACTTGCCACAGTTCTTCTGCAGACCTTTGCGATCTCTCAGGTTTCTACCTCTCCAGGTAATCTTCATCAAGTACCTGATGATGGTTTATTACCTAATACATGCCCTTATTTAACAACATACAAAACAGTGTCAAACATTTAATATTTTGGAAGATTGCTGTTTTGAAATGTTAAATTAGATATTTTCTGCTGACACACCGCAGAAAACAAAAATAGACATCTAAGACCAAATTCATGTCACAAAACAAATCTTGGTGCCGAAGATGTTTTCAGACTCAGCCCACTGTACAATCACTGAGAACTTTATTAGATATTTATTGGACTTATTTTTTGACTTTTTCTTGGTTTTCTGCTGCTGTAGTCTTTGTACTTAGAGGTTTGACACATTGTGTGTTCAGAGATGCTGTTCTGCACACTACTGTCGTAATGTGTGGTTATTTGAATTACTGTCACCTTCCTGTCCGCTTTTACCAGTCTGGCCCTTCTCCTCTGACCTCTGCTGTTCACTGGATGTTTTTTGCTTTTCGCTGCCACCAATAATCATTCCACAAAATAACAATCAATCAAAAACATTTTTCCCAATTCTGACATTTGGTTAAAATTGCAGCTCAACCTCTTGACCATGTCCGCATGCTTGTATGCATTTAGTTGCTGCCACATGATTGGCTGGTGAAATATTTGCATTAACAAGCTGGTGTACAGTTGTACCCAATAATATGCTCACTTGAGTGTATATGTATCATTGAGACCAAACACCAAGACCTAAAAATACAATTATATTTTCAGTTTAAAAATGTCAATTTACTGCAACCTTTGGATCTTCACCTGCCCTACCCACAATGCAACTTTCTGGAGCATAGCCAGTATTCTGCTCCTGATTTCTTTGGTTGCCAGGGAATACACAATGGGGTTCAAACAGGAAGGGATACAGGAAGCTAACGACAAGTTCAGCATTCTGACATTTGGATCGACGTGGAATAAGAAAAGGTCAGTGAGGTACAGAGTTATGGTCGGCACATAGAAAATCGCCACGAGAATGAGATGCTCTGTGCACGTTGCAAGTGCTTTGTACCTGCTGTCCACACTTTTCATTTTAAACACGGCTCTCAAAATACAGGCGTACGAGATGATGATTAAACTAAGGGACCCAAACGAAAGCAGGATAGCCAAAGTAGTGGTCGCGGTCCACTGCATTGTGTTGTCATTGCACGACAGACTGAATACGGCTGCATACTGACAGACGAAGTAGTGCACAGTGAGTGAATCACAAAAAGACAGTTTTGTCAAGATCAAGACCAAGAACAGCATGATGCTTACAAAAAGCGACCAAAGAATGACTAAAATACAGATCATGTTTGTGGGACTGTTAATCGAGCTCTGTCTGAATGGGAAACATATCGCAATAAACCTGTCATAGGCAAGTACACTGAGGGAAAACGACTCTAACATTATAGAACTGTAATAAAAAAACATCTGTGTCAAACATGCATTGTAGGACATGAAAGTATCTTTCGTGAAAACTGTCTTGATCGTACTAGGAATAAAGGATGAACTGCACATCAAGTCAACAACGCCTAAATTAGCCACCGCAATGTACTTTGCAGTGTGTAGGCGATGATCCATCCATATTATGGAAATTATAAATGAGTTGAACAAAACCGTTACAATATAAATGAAGCCGAGGAAAATTGAATATAAATCAGCAAACTTTAAACCCGTAAATCCAATAACGTAAAATCCCGCTGGTGTAATGATAGAGTCATTTGTAATCGAAGTGGCGAGAATTCCCATTACACCCGTGCGGCGTTCAGGACCTCCGCGTGACTGCTTTTCCTCTGGGCCCTGAGAGATAAACAGACGAATGTCAATCAATGAAAACATACAACCCTGTGATAACTTAGGCTAATGTTCCGTAGCCTACCGGTTGATTAGTTATATACTTTTAGATCTTGGGGTTTTCACACACAGCCGTCTCTAGACAACGATGCATTACAACAATGGTATGTAGAAGAGAATCTCTGAACTGTTTGTGTTATTGCAATATTGCAGTGCCATTCACTTCAAGAAATAACACCCATATTTGAAAGATATTTACAGCCTTTAGAAACATGCCACAGCACCAAACATACAAACAATCAAAATCTGAGGTCTCTACCCTGGTATATTTGCAACTGTAAAGCCAGTCATCAGAAAGATTAGCAAATATCTGATATATTTTTCATGGCACATACCATTTTCTGGGCCAATTGAAAGCATGCACTAAAACTGAAATACATATGCTAGATGTTGGCTTTCTGTCAGCAGTGTATGATGTGTGTTTGATGGCACTCCCAAAATAAAAATAAAAATTTCTTGGCTATGCTACTTACAAGAGGGGGCTTTGTGCTGGGGTGTGTGTGTGTGTGTGTGTGTGTGTGTGTGTGTGTGTGTGTGTGTGTGTGTGTGTGTGTGTGCATGTGAGTTATTGTGTGGCCAGTTCTATATTACTGAGACAAGGCCTGCCCTTGCTTGTATGCACATATTTTGGAGAATAAAACTGAATCAAATGCAACATTAAAATAATTGTAATGAAGAAAATAAATCCCCAAATCCACAAACATAACTGCAATAATCTGTCATCTTGATTTACTGTAATATAAATTGCATGCAGTGTTTGTTGATTATGTTTGCTATTTTGTTGCAAAATATATCATAAAGTTTTGTGCTTTCTTGGTTGTACGCACCATTTCTGTTGTAGTAGAGTCGTTTGCATGTGTTGTTGCTTGTCTGCACGTATTAGATGCAAGATGCATTTGCTGAATCTTGATTCGAGTTTGGTGTGCCAGGCAGCTGCACTGACATGCAGTATAAGCCTGGGCTCTTGTTTACATTACTCGAATGACCACTCGTTAATTTTGTTCCTAGGAAACGAATTCAGGAAAAAAAATGTGCTGTTTCGTGAGCATTTCGTAGGAATCTGCCAATGATATATTCAAATTGTGTGTCATAATAAATGTGTACAGGTCAATGCTGCACGCAATACTGATATCGCAATATAGAAAAATGTCACAAGTATCTTACAGACAAATTATCATAATATAGACTAATTCGTGGCTAAGGTTTATGACTGCGAACCGGAGGGTCTGTGGTTCAAGCCCCGGTGTAGCTACGATAAGATATGAGTTTTGGCCCTTGCTTCAGGGGGAATGTCTCCTGCATAGTCCAATCAACTGCAAGTCGCTTTGGATAAAAGCACGAGCTTTGTCTTTGGTAAATAACGAGCCACATTAAAAAATATATATATATTTTGTTTGTTTGTATTTTTTGTTTGTTAGCGCGCTTTCCAGAAAATAATCCAGTTCTCGTTATCAGCAACCGATCGGCGGTCTGCGGACCACATAACGTTACAATCGCCTTGAAACCATTTTACTTCCGTCGGGAACATATTTAGGCCTACAATGGAATTTTAGTCTTCGCGGTTACATTTTATTTTTGGTTTACTAGATGTCCGTTTCGCATACATGTTTGTATGCGCGTGGAAACATTCACAGGTAGTAGCCATGGCATCTGAATGAATTGAAGGAAATAAATCGGAACGGTTACACGCGCAAAATGGAACAAGCGCAGCAGGAACACGCGGCTCACCGGTTGTCTTCGACATAGGTCAATGTAGGAACCCGTTCGTTGAATGTGCGTCTGCGGTCGTACGACGGCATTTATATTCTGGTGTGCGTGGAATGGGAACTTGGGAATTATTCTGGGACACCAATTAAAATCCACAACTTCCCTCCATTGGCTGTCGAATGTGTAATCCCTTTGGTGCCAAGCAATTAATGAGGTCACAGTTTACATTGCATTTTCGCATTTAGAAGATCGACCGGACAGATATATCTCCTTATAAATCCTTTCTTTTAGAAGATTTATCACATTGAAAGAAGATTCTTAACTATTTGTGTTAAATAACACAACGAAGGAGACATACGTACTTTTACAATTATTCCTGAAACTTCATGTATTTCTTTTCTCAATGTCTCTAATGAACACGCAAAAGAACACATTTAATGCATAATCTATGTAGCTAGAAACAAAAAAAAGTTCCCGTGATGCTGTACGTGGGCATACAATTATGAAGAGCAGCAGTTATGATGACAAAGCAATGAGTGTGTGTGGGACAGATAGAAAGATAGACAGGTAGATAGATAGAGAGAAATAGAGAAAGAGAGCATGTGTGTGTGTGTGTGTGTGTGTGTGTGTGTGTGTGTTCAAGTACATTTTTAGTGTGTGCCATTGTTCCTGGGGAGGGGTGGGGTGTCTAGATTAAACTTGATTGAATCAAATTTGATCCACAGACCCACCGAGAACTTTCCAATGCTGCATGCCATAGTATCAACAGCCAATATTCTGTGCCGGGTCATTTTTGATCACATTGATTTTTTTTAGAGACCTTCAGAATTGAATAAAATGGTGCCCATTGGTTTTGCAGTGTTTATATAGCCATTTTTGAGGATATCACGAAGCCTTACAAAGACCAGTCCTTCTCGATTGTTATTTTGCCATTATTAACCAGCCCTGGATTTTAGGGGAGCACATTTTATTCAGGCATTGTGTTTTGGCTCTGTATTCCAGCAGAAAAGAAACAATTGTTGGAGATGTTGAAGATTAAGTAAAATATTTTTATTCTCTGAATCCAGTGGTTCCAACAATCAATGCCCATGTGGAGATGTTGCTCATAAATCACTAGGCTATAGCACTGTATCATCTTGTGGGGGCAATGGCATGAATAACATTACACAGATTTCTCACAACATTGGGATATTTCAATAAGGCTTGTTTGAGTTCTTGTCAAAGAAATCTTGTCAGCAGCATGTTCCAACATGTGCAACAGATTCACTGTCTGTGAAGTTGTTGATCATATCTTTGATCATGACACACACTCATATAAGGACAATCTCAGGGCCTGGGAAGTGCCATATCTATAGGCCTACTATTCTCTCCTTTTAATCATTCTTCCTTTCTCTTTTCTCTCATATGTGTGTTTGTGTGTGTATAAGTAAACCTGTGTGCATTTGTGGATGTGTGTGTGCATGTGTGTGTAAACCTGTGTGCATGTGTGCGTGTTTGTGTGTGTGCATGTGTGTGTAAACCTGTGTGCGTGCGTATGTATGTATGTATGTGTGTGTGCGTGCGTATGTATGTATGTGTGTGTGCGCGTGTGTGTGTGCATGTGTGTGTAAACCTGTGTGCGTGTATGTATGTATGTGTGTGTGTGCATGTGTGTGTAAACCAGTGTGCATGTGGTTCAGGCCAATGGGCTGTGTCTGCCTGTGCCTGTGTGTATTTTTGCGTCTGGGTGTGACTGTAACCATAATATTTTGCTCAAAGCCCCATTCTCTCTCACACACAGGATTTCTATAAAATTCTATTTCATCATCTTTAAGCAGTGTTTGGTTCAAAATAATCAATTTTAATGATATTACAAATCATGTTTTAAACCGAAACTCCATGGCTGTGGCTTATTTTCTGTGAAGAACACGTAATATAACACATTTTCATTAAGTATCCATGCTACACTCTAAAAATTAAAAGTTCCTGGAGGAACTTTTAGGGGTTCCTCAATTTGCCACACTGCAGGAACCCCGCGGTCTATGAGAAACCATTTGGAAAGCTTCCTTGAAGGACTGTTCAGGGGTTGAATCGTGCTTTGTCAAATCAGTTTTGACCCATAATAATAATTATTAATTATAACAGCAACATTGCAAGATCACATAAAATATATATGTTTAGAATATTAAAAAAATGAATATATCAATAACTTATAGTCCATGACAATAAATTCAGTGTTTTGAATACATCCCAGAAGTCGAGACAACCCAGAAATAAGACTTCACTTAAGAAGACTCAACCCTAGGATCCTTACAAGAACCCCTTTTAAATAGCGGACCATTTTCAAACATGCAAAGGTTCAAATATGAACTGGTGATGGAGGAAGGGTTCCTGCATGAACTGTAAGGTACATTAAAGGAGTAACATGGTGATTGAATGTGACACTTGCCAGTTGTCTTTAGGCCAATGTGGCAAAACAAATGTGTGTATATATATATTATTCAGTCATTTAAATGTATTTTAAGACTTCTTTTTCAAAACCTGAATTTCCCACTATAAAACTGTCTGGGCTGTCATGGTAATGAGAACTGTCAATTAGCTATGATTGACAGACCATGCTCCCACCTTCTACATTGTTGTTTGTTACCATAGCTACCTCCATGACACGCGCTCATCCTGGGAGACTGAATTTTCACAAGCTAGCTAACTTAGTATATCAACAATCGATAGCTAAGGTAAGGACGCTGATTTATCCAATGATAACTCTTGCTAGCTAGCTAGCCAAGTTAAGATAAAAGCACAACTATAACATCCTTATGAAGCCAAACTAGCTAGCTAACATCAATAACATCAGCTTATAAAGCAAACTAACGTTAGCTAGCTAGCTGAGTGAATATAATCAGAAATAGTCTAATAGTCCTTAAAAGGCACTCTAATTTAAGTGAAGCTTATGTTTGTCTAATATTTCCATTGTCCGGGCTGGAGGTTAGCAACGCAAACTGAGTGCATAGGTGAGTGGTTATCCTCGTTCAATGCACTACGAGGAGAACATTCACAACAGGTTGAAAATAGGACGATAAATTTTTAACGCTTACTTCTCCAAAAGTAAAGAACGGACATATTTAATACTTTCATCGTGTCTCTTCAATACCATCTTGTGCCAATTGCACATAGAAAGTGTGACCAACCACCATGTTATTCCTTTAAGGAACCCATAGGTTCCCTTTTTGAACCTTTACTTTTTAGAGTGTACGTCATACAATAAATGCAAAGGATATTTAGGCCAAACACCAAGACCTAGAAATACTGCAGCCTACTCCAACTTTGGGTTCTATGCCTGCCCTGTCCACATTGCTACTTTGACTTTCTGGAGCATAGCCAGTATTCTGTTCCTGATTTCTTTGGTTGACAGAGAATACACAATGGGATTTAGACAGGAAGGGATGCAGGAAGCTAACGACAAGTTCACCATTTTGACATTTGGATCGACATGGAATGAGAAAAGTTCAATGAGGAACAGAATTATGGTCGGCAGATAGAAAATAGCCACGAGAATGAGATGTTCTGTGCATGTAGCATGTGTTTTGTTCCTGTTCTCTACATTTTTCATTCTAAACACGGCTCTCAAAATACAGGCGTACGACACAAGGATTACAAAAAGGGGCCCAAAGGTGAACAGTATAGCCGTTGTAGAGGCAGCGGTCCACTGCATTGTGTTATCATTGCACGATAGAGTGAACACAGCCACATACTCACAGACAAATTGGTGCACAGTGACTGAATCACAGAATGACAGTTGTGTCAACATGTAGACCAAGAACACCATGAGGCTAATAAAAACCGACCAAAGAATCGCTAAAATACTGATCATGCTCGTGGGAGTGTTGATAGAATTATGCCTCAGTGGGAAACATATCACAATTAACCTGTCATAGGCCAGTACACTGAGGGAAATCGACTCTAGTGCTAGAAAACCATTATAAAAAAAGACCTGTGTCAAACATGCATTGTATGACATGAAGGTATCTTTTGACAGAACAGTCTTGACTATAGTAGGAATAAAGGATGTACTGGACATCAAGTCAACAAACCCTAAATTAGCCACCGCGATGTATTTTGGAGAGTGTAGGCGATGATCCATCCATATCATTGAAATGATAAATAAGTTGCAAAGAACTGTTACAGCATAAATGAAGATGAGGAAAATTGAATAAAATTCAGCAAACTTTAAATCTCTTAATCCGATGACGTAGAATCCCACTGGTCTAATGATCGACTCATTTGTGGTGGTGAGAAATCCCATTGGTCGTGTTTGGTGTTCAGGACCTCTGCGTGCTTGCTTTTCCTCTGGGCCCTGAGAGAGAAACAGATGAATGACAATCAATGAGAACATCCAACCAGCACATGACAATTCAAGCCAATGTTACGTAGCCTACCAGTTGATTAGTTAGTTTTGATAAGAGTACACAGTCCCCTCCAAAACTATTGGAACATCAAGGCCAATTCCTTTGTTTAAGCAATACACTGAATACATTTGGGGTTGAAATAAAAAGATGAACACGAGATGAGAGTTCACAATTGCAGCTTTTAGTTCCTGGTATTTACACCGAGACATGTTAAACTACAGAGAGTATTTAAGTAAATGAAAGTAAATAACACTTAATATTTGGTAGCACATTCTTTGCTTCCAATAACTGCATCAAGCCTGTGACCCATTGACATCACCAAGCTGTTGCATTCTTCTTTTCTGCTTTTCCAGGCTTTTACGGCAGTCTCTTTCAGTTGTTATTTTTCCCTTCAATCTCCTCTTCAGGAGGTGAAATTCATGCTCAATTAAGTCATGGTCTGGTGATTGACTTGGCCAGTCTAAAACCTTCCAAATTAAGTCCTTTGGGTCATTATCCGGCTGCATGATGAAGTTCCTCCAAATTTGTTTGCTACATAAGTTTAATAATAATAATGATAATAATAATAAATCTTATTTATAGGGCGCTTTGTTGACCAGAGTGGTGGCAAAGACTGTGAAGGGAAATAAGAAAGAAAAAAAAAGACAAAAACATTGGCTGAATAGGTTTTTCAAAATGAATTTGCAAGATGCAAACTACTAATTTGTTGGAAAAACATGGTGGCCACTGTACAGTTACTAAGTAGTACCTAAAAGTGTAAGGTCGTGGAGACAGAGGACCAGAAGCGACCGAAAAATTAGGTTCTACCCACGATAATCTAGCAGAACCACTAGCGGAGAAAGGGGAAAACAGAAAACAGGACAGAAAACTCCCTGGCGAAACACCAACTAAAATAGTACTGAAAACCTGGCACAAGTCTATTTTGACTTAATGGATGAAAGAAAATAATTAAGAAAACCTTGAAGCGTTACCTGAAGCACAGAGCGGAGGGACAGTGAGTCTTAAATTGGGTACAGCCCGCCTACCAATAACAGATAATTGGTTAGTAATTAAACTGCACCAGGAAACCAATTAACTAAGGCTGCAATCTGCGTGTGAGCCCGAAAAACGATACTGCCTGGAAAATGAGCAGGAAACCCCTGACAAAAAGAGTCTGCACAGTTCTGAAAAAAATGCTTGTGTGGACAGAAGAGACCAAGATTGAAGACAATAGTGATGGCAAGATGGCAATTACTTTTGGTTCCCTAAAATGAAGGGACTGTGCATAGAAATAGTACAGAACACATCCAATGTGATGGAGTATAGAGCCAAAATACTTACAGACTACTGCGGCTTCACAGACATATTTTAAAACATAGTAACATAACTGAATTAATCTGGGCCCCGAGCGAGAAACAGATGATGGGAGGAAACCGGAAGTACCCGGAGGAAACCCACGCAGAAACGCGGAGAACATTATTTATTCGAAGTAGGGCTATATATTTTTAATAACCTAAAGTATGTAAAGGTCGGAAGTCGTTTTGTCGTTTTTTACAGTCGAACGGCAAATACCGCAATCATGCAGTAGGCTCCGGAGGTAAGAGCAATCGTCTGGTAGTCAGAAATTCCCAATTGCCCCCGACTAGACCCCGGCGGCCTGTCGCCGTTGGTGTGTGTGTGTGTGAGAGAGAGAGAGAGAGAGAGAGAGAGAGAGAGAGAGAGAGAGAGAGAGAGAGAGAGAGAGAGAGAGAGAGAGAGAGTGAGAGAGAGAGAGAGAGAGAGAGATGAGAGAGAGAGAGAGAGAGAGAGAGAGAGAGAGAGAGAGAGAGAGAGAGAGAGAGAGATGAGAGAGAGAGAGAGAGAGAGAGAGAGAGAGAGAGAGAGAGAGAGAGAGAGAGAGAGAGAGAGAGAGAGAGAGAGAGAGAGAGACGCATCAATTGTAAAGCGTGTACACCCCGTGAGCAATTAATTAGGTAGACCTGTACACCAGTTTGTTCATTCAAATATTTAATCAACCAATCATGTGGCAGCAACTGAAGGCATAAAAGCATGCAGACGTGGTCAAGAGGTTCAGCTTTTTCCGACCAAATGTTAGAATAGGGAAGAAAGTTACTTTGACCGGAATGATCGTTGGTGTCAGAAAAGATCGTTTGAGTATCTCAGAAACTGCTGATCTCCTTTGATTTTCACGCACAACAGTCTCTAGAGTTTGGTCGAAGCTGACAGTAACGTAACGTTTTTTCAATGAAGAACGAACCGTCATGCATGCATTGTATGTTGTATGACCTGATGTAATTGTATGTGGCCACGAACATGGCGGAAAAGTCATAGCACAAGTGCTTAAGCTGTGGATTGCATATCTTGCTTGTTTCGCTGTTATGCTTGTTAACTAGAAGCCCCTCTCCCAAAAAAAAAAAAAAACCGAGAGCAAAAAAATAAATAAAATAAGAACACGATTATTTTGCTTGACAATGCCTGTATGCTTTCCAGAAAACTTCCACTTTTAGTGAACAGCAAGCAACCCGGACAACGAATTGGATTTGGTGTTTTCGAGCAGGTCTATACCCTTTGGATATTGCATTTTGTGAACAAACTGTGTCTATTTCATGTACACGACGTGTTCTGTCGTCTGAATCAACTGAGAAAAATGCGGAGCAGGAAAACGCTACTCACCAGTTCTCCTCTGCATAGGTCAGAGTAACCCGATAGTCAAATGCGCTTCTCCACTCAAACTGCGGAATTTATCTTACCTTGTGTGTGTGAACACAGGGATTCTTCTGGGACATAATTAGCATTCGCAACTTCCCTCCATTGGCTGTCAAATTTATAATCCCTTTGGTACCAATTGAGGCAGTGATGAGGTCGCAGTTTACACCGTCCAGACCGACATACACTATGGCTGCCGTGTTGCCGTCTACACATTTGCATGGGAACATTTTCATAGGCCGTTTTTGCTTAGAAATCTGGTGGTATAAATACATTATTTATTTCAGAATATTTACTTTATCTAAACATGAAATAATTTATTTAAAACATTTGTAAAATATTAGGGGAGACTGGGCATGGTTCCCTCGCTCTATTTCTCTGGCATAATTATCTGGTAATAGTCTAACCAGTAGCAAATATAAGGTCTCAGTCATAAAAGCACATGCAAATATCCACAAATGTTTTGTAAATGTAGGTGACTGGTAATTATTAAAGTTATTTTGCGCCCTTGTGCCAAGTACCCCCAACACAGGGTTGGATGGCACACATTATGGGGTTGGTCGGCACAATGTATAAATGCTATGGAATGAAATGAGCATTTAAGTCAAGCATTCAAATAAGATTTATAAATATTATAAATATTCCGATAAATATTTTAATTGAACATTAAATACGTGTCTGAGGACAGAAATGTAGCGCATTGATTTTATTTATTATAATTTGTAGGGGTTCCAATCATTTTGAAACTGATGGGGGGTTTTTTTCCCCAAAGAAAACCAAGAAACACAAGAATAAATTATGTTGGCTTAGTAAGAGTATTTGGCAACCATAAGGGCAGATCTGCAATCAGAGTAGGCATGGCTTGGAGACCATGGCCTGTCTTCTTGGAGAGACAATCTAAGGTCAGAGGATAATTCAATTGAACGTGGAGCTTGAGGGTGTACTAGGGTTACTTGGGTGTAGTGTTGCTGAAAGACACTATGCGCATTTTCTCGAGGCGCTAGTGTCTTAGAGAGGAGGTTATTCTTCACAGAATAACCTCTTGCAGTAATATGCAGCATATAATCATCCGGCTTTATGTGTTTCACGTTTCTGAAGAACACGGTGCGTTTACATTTCTCAAAAGACAGTCGGACAGAAATTTCAAAGAGAATAACTTTGTGGTCAGAAGTAGGAAGACCATTGCTGATATTATTGGAGGGTACTACATTACATTATTGGCATTTGGCAGACGCTCTTATCCAGAGCGACATACAGTTGACTAGATTAAGCAGGAGACAATCCTCCCCTGGAGCAGCGCAGGGTTAAGGGCCTTGCTCAAGGGCCCAATGGCTGCGTGGATCTTATTGTGGCTACACCGGAATTAGGGCCACCGACCTTGCGTGTCCCAGTCATTTATCTTAACCACTACGCTACAGGCCGCCCCTGTAGTGCTAGACCAGAGGAACACACCCAGTCCAGCATATGACCTTTGACCTTTATTGTGAATGGGAAAGTAACCGTGTTTGATATCAAGACAGTCGAGCAGAGACATAAAATCAGCAGTGACATCGCAGCAAGATTGCTTTGGATGAAAGCGTCAGCTAAATAACAAATTGTTATTATTAATAATTTTTTTAAATCCTTCAACAGAAGTACATTAGAGACATAGCATGGACAAAGGTCAGTAGTGAAAAAACCTCAGCAAGGAACACAGTCTTGAGAGGGCATTATATTATTAGGACTGTAAGAGGTTGTGGTTGAGAACCAGGCAGTTTAAAAGCAAGTCATTCAAAGACGAGATGGCTCTTATGGTAACAACAGCGATAGACAACAACACCACGGCCTCAGCCAGTTGTGTAGGGTTTATCAATGAAAGAGTAACCCGCTGGAGTCTTAGTATGTCTGCAGACAAGAAGGGCGTACAATTATTTTTTATGATCCCCATATTATAGTAATCTTGGGGACTAATCGTTTTTCATCATGTTCCTGTTGGTGTTGCTGTAGTGGGATTGCCCCCTGGGGCTTTTGAGGGCTTGAGGACAGTGAATGCGAAGGTGGTAACAGGTGGATTTTATTGTAAGAATAACATGGTTACTAGCCAGCTAGTTTAAGGAAACTCTGCGCAGTTTTTGGCTGGAGCAATAGACCACTTGCTACCTAGCTAGCCGGCTAGCTCAGTCATAGCCTAGTGATCAAACTGGGAAATATCTAGGCCAAATTATCCTCAATAAGTAGCAAATAAATCACGATAGTGCAGGAAAACCCACTGTCTTGCATATGCTTGTATGGTTCCCTAACAATAGATTACATGACACCCCCGCCACCCCCAAAATGAAAGAAAATAAAACATCTCCTAACGTGCGTTCAAAATGGCTAACGTTCACCAGCATATTCAACCTTTTTTCTGTTCGTCAAAAACATTAGCTAATGTTAGTTAACAGTTTGAAAAGGTAGTGTGCAGCGAACAAAAATGACTGCCAATGGGGAAAACGCAGAGAGAACAAAAGTTGACAATTATTTGGCAGTTATCACAAACTTTAATAAATAAATAAATAAGTAAATAAAAGAAATGACAAGTAAGCAACAAATCAGCTAGATGGCATTGTTCTGCTTGTATAAAAAACGCGTTGGTGGGGAACTAAATGGAATGTTCAGTTAAAATCGTTCAACAGTAATCGTTTGCTGAAAACATAGTTCGCCGCGAACGCTTGCGGGCTTGAACGCACGTCAGGTGTTGCTTTTGCCCTGCATCACGCACAATGCTTAACAGAAAGTGACCATTCTTGCCTGCTGTACTGCACAGATAACATCACATCACGTGCTCGCGCAATTGAGTTTTTTATTAAAAATAAATTAATAAATTGATGTTTTTCATTTGAAAGTGTAACCTTTGGCTCTATGTCTGTCCAGCCCACACTGCTACTTTGACTTTCTGGAGCATAGCCAGTATTCTGTTCCTGATTTCTTTGGTTGCCAGGGAATACACAATGGGATTCAGACAGGACGGGATGCAGGAAGCTAATGACAAGCTCACCATTTTTACATTTGCATCGACATGGAATGAGAAAAGTTCAATTAGGTACAGCATTATGGTCGGCACGTAGAAAATTGCCACTAAAATGAGATGTTCTGTGCACGTTGCATGTGCTTTGCTCCTGTTCTCCACACTTTTCATTCTAAACAGGGCTCTTAAAATACAGGCGTATGACAGGAGAATTACACTGAGCGGCCCAAACGTGAGCAGTATAGCGATTGTGGAGGCAGCGGTCCACTGCAATGCATTGTCATTGCAGGATAGATAAAACACGGCCACATAGTCACAGGCAAATTGATGCACAGTTAGCGAAGCACAATAAGACAGTTGTGTCAACGTGAAGACTATGAACACCATGACGCCGGTAAAAACAGACCAAAGAATTACAATAATACTGATCATGCTTGTGGGGGTGTTAATAGAATTATGCCTCAGTGGGAAGCATATCACAATTAACCTGTCATATGATAGGACGCTGAGGGAAATCGACTCTAATGACGTAAAACCGTTATAGAAAAAAATCTGTGTCAAACATGCATTGTAGGACACGAAGGTATCTCTCGTGAAAACAGTCTTAATTGTACTAGGAATAAAGGATGTACTGCATATCAAATCAACAACGCCTAAATTAGCCACCGCGATGTACTTTGGAGTGTGTAGCCGATGATCCATCCATATAATGGTAACAATAAATGAGTTACACAAAACCGTTACAATATAAACGAAAATCAGGAAAATAGAATATACATCTGCAAACTTTAAATCCCTGAAACCAATAACGTAGAATCCCACCGGTGTAATGATGGAGTCGTTTGCGATGGAATTTGAGAGAATTCCCATTGCACGCGTGCGGCGGTCAGGACCTCCGTGTGGCTGCTTTTCCTCAGGGTCCTGAGAGAGAAACAAATGAATGAAAATCAATTCAAATATACAACCACCTGTAAATTCTGGCTATGCTCCGTAGCCTACCAGCCGATTCGTTGATTTGGACTATAGTTATAACTACAGCGGAAGAAGACTTAATCAGTCTAAAAAAATAAGTCTAATAAATACCGAATAAAGTGCTCACGGTGTGTATATTACATTACATTACATTAATGGAATTTGGCAGACGCTCTTATCGAGAGCGACGTATAAAAAAGTGCAAAGTGCATACCCATAACCAGGGATAAGTGCGCTGAAAGACCCGAGAGGGGAGTACAATTTCTACTCTATATTAACTGCTGGAGTTCCGTGGGCCTCCATAAATAATTTCGGGTCGCTTTATTGTTTTTGAGAAGAATATGTGCAAACTTTACAAACATGTCACTGTACCAGCTCAAAGCAGCTTAAGAGGGACATGTTTTTTTTATTTTAGACCCGAAACCCTGACATGCCCTTGCAGTGTATATCAGCAATTGTAAAATCTGAAACTCTGTAGATAACTGAAATATAGAACATTACAAACGTTCTTGGTCCAACATTGAAACAGGCGATGCTTAATTTGGGTAAAATTGATTAATCTAGTTAATGATTCATTGCATAAAACTGCATTTCCTTACATACGGCGCAAAAGTCGTAGCGTACGACGTCTATTTAAACAAACGCGGGTAGCTGTGATAAAGAATAACGACTTAAAAAAGAGAATCAAGGCGTAGGCTATATCTCAGCCTACATCCAGCCTGTTACGACCTTGACGACCTCTTGAATCGGTCATATTTTAATCTTTGATGGTTAGCTCCTGGAAACATTCACTGTCAGCTCTGTCGTCTGAATTAATTGAGAAAATGACGAAGTTATTCCAGGCGCAGAGTAGAATTACCACAGCATGAAAACGCTACTCACCACCTCCCCTCAGCATCGGTCCGTGAAGAAACCCGTTAGTCTTATGTGCTTCTCCCCTCATACAGTGGGATTTATCTCCTCATCTGGTGGGTGTGAACGCGACTTTTCTTCTGGGACATCAATTAACTTTCGCAACTGCCCTCCATTGGCTGTCGGATGTAGAATCTCTTTGGTAACAATAGAGGCATTGATTTTAAATTTAAATTGCATCTTGGCATTTAGTAGACGTGGGTGGTCTTTATTTTTTTGTAAATATGAAAAATGTTGTGAAATTGTCCTGCTTATCATACAACGCTTTTGATTAAATCGCCAAAGTAAGGCCATATCTCGGGAACGCTTTTGCATATTTACATCAAACATAGAAGATGTGATTGGGATCTGGCCTTGAGCCTGTGTAAAAATATGATTTGTTGTAGTCATGATTTTTTTTTTTTTTACTTTGGATTCCTTTGTTGTGTTTGGGGTCAAATATTGCTAAAATTTTAGGCGCACCATAATTCTTTGCTTGCCAATTAGAATTTTGATGAAAAAATTTTGCAACTCCTCCTACACATTTTGTTGAATCTTCACAGAACCTGGTTTATATCATCTTGGGACCATCCCTCACCAAAGCGTTTGCCTGTAGGACTGAACAAAAAAAAGAAGGTCATATATCTGCAATGTGTTTATGTATTAACACCAATCCTGGTACTTATCATTCTGACCAAGCCTTGAGACTAAAGCGGGTATAATCTCATGAGTAGGTGGTGCCAAAATAATGAATTTCACATTTTTACTCTGGCTGAGAGTCAATTTTTACGGTGGATTTTTACGGCCTTTTAAGGTCAACTGTCTTTATGTCATGAAAGTGCCCAATGTATCATACAAATGTCATGAAGGATGAATGCCATATATTTAGGGGGTGGCATTAGCTAAAAAGGTAGAGCTAATGCATGGTAGCTTATCACTGTTGGTCTGTAAATGTGTGTGTGCATGAGAGGCATCAATTGTAAAGCACTATATGAATGCATTTACCATTTTAACATTTAAGTACTGTTAGTAGTACGAAGTATCATATTCATACTACTATTACAACTACTACTATTGCTACTAATAATAATAATACAAGTAATAATAATCCATCCATCCATCCATCCATCCATTATCTGAACCCGCTTATCCTGAACAGGGTCGCAGGGGGGCTGGAGCCTATCCCAGCATACTTTGGGTGAAAGGCAGGAATACACCCTGGACAGGTCACCAGTCCATCGCAGGGCACATTCACTCACACAAGCATACCTACCTACGGGCAATTCAGACTCTCCAATCAGCCTAACCTGCATGTCTTTGGACTGTGGGAGGAAACCCACACAAACACGGGGAGAACATGCAAACTCCGCACAGAGAGCCCCCGGCCAACTGGGATTTAAACCCAGGACTTCCTTGCTGTGAGGCGGCAGTGCTACCCACTGCACCATCCGTGCCGCCCTAATTATTATTATTATTATTATTATTATTATTATATTATGAAGTATTTTCATAAAATGCTCAATACATTGTGCAGCACTGAAAATACACCAATGTTTATTTTTAAATAAACTTTTAATTAAAATTCAGATACTGCTTGGAAAGAAATAGTTTTAAGGTCTCACCTTCCAGCCCCCTTGGGTTTTCTATTTCAAATAGAAAAATACAATTACAATACAGTTCATAACATTTGGGCCTCACATTTACATGTGCAATTGAGGCCAACCACCAAGACCTACAAATGAATTGTTATTCATTTCAAAAATGCATTTGAACATGTGAATTTACTGCAACCTTTGGTTCTTTGCCTGTCCTATGCACTCTGTTACTTTGACTTTCTGGAGCATAGCCAATATTCTGTTCCTGATTTCTTTTGTTGACAGAGAATACACAATGGGGTTCAGACAAGAAGGGATGCAGGAAGCTAACGACAAGCTCACCATTTTCACGCTTGGATCGACATGGAGTAAGAAAAGTACAGCCATGTACAGCGTTACGGTTGGCAAGTAGAAAATCGCCACTAGAATGAGATGTTCTGTGCACGTTGCGAGTGCTTTGTACCTGCTGTCCACACTTTTCATTCGAAACACAGCTGTCAAAATACAGGCGTATGACATGATGATTAAACTAAGGGGCCCAAACGACAACAGAAAAGCCAGACTAATGGCAGCAGTCCATTGCAGTGTATTATCATTGCACGCTAGATTGAACATTGTATAATGACAGACAAAGTAGTGTACAGTGATTGAATCACAAAAAGACAGCTTTGTCAAGATGAAGACCAAGAACACCATGACACCTAAAATAGCCAACCAAAGAAGCCCTAAAATACTGATCATGTTTGTGGGAGTGTTGATGGAAGTATGTGTCAGTGGGAAACATATCACAATTAACCTGTCATAAGCAAGTACACTGAGGGAAAATGACTCTAAGATAATAGCAAAGTAATAAAAAAAAATCTGTGTCAAACATGCATCAAAGGACATGAAGGTATATTTTGTGAAAACAGTATTTATCGTACTAGGAATGAAGGATGTACTGCTCATCAAGTCAACAACCCCTAAATTAGCCACCGCAATGTACTTTGGAGTGTGTAGGCGATGATCTATCCATATAATGTAAATTATAAATGAGTTGAACAGAATTGTTACAAGATAAATGAAGGTGAGGAAAACGACATATAAATCAGCAAACTTTAAATTCGTAAATCCGATAACGTAAAATCCCGCTGGTATAATGATGGAGTCGTTGGTGATCGAAGTGGCGAGAATTCCCATTGCATGCGTGCGGCGTTTCGGACCTCCGCGTGACTGCTTTTCCTCTGGGCCCTGAGAGAGAAACAGGTGCATGGTAATCTGTAATAATGTACAACCACAGTGACAATTCACGCTTATGTCCTCTAGCCTTGAGATCGTACCGGCGATTTAGGAACAAACCTCGTACGTACGAGTGGTTCTCGCATGAGGCATACGGAAAAAATGCAATGTTCGGCCAGTTAGATTTGGATTATTCGAAAGTGTTTATACAAATTAATTTGTTATATATAACGCACTTCCACTCCTGTCCTCTTTTTGTGAATCCATTTTAAGACTGGCACGATAAATCTCGCGATGTGATCGGTTAACTGCAGTTATAAATGTTTTTTTTTTCTTTTCTTACAGTTCTATTTCAATTATCACTCACTTGCTAAGCAGTCATTCAAGTCAAAATGAAAAGTATTGGAGTATTTTTTGTTTGCTCACAAATCTGGTAAAACAAAGTTTTAAAAAGTGAAACAATAAAATATACGGTACTGTGCAAAAGTGTTAGGCACCTGTACAACACTCTGTACAGATAATATTATTTCAAAAATAATTCAATGAAAGGTCCTAAATAAACGTACTATACATTTTACATTACATCTTATTAATTTGGCAGAATAGTTCAAACTGAATCAAATCAATATTTTTTGTGACCACCCTTCTGTGTTAAAACTGCATCACTTCTCTGAGACTTCTGCACAGTACTGTATATTCGGTGTATTCAAAATATACTTTAAATATGGAAAATAGACAAAATAGCTATGGACACAATGCTCGACTTTCAAATATGTTTCTTATTGATTCAGTCAGGTCTCCTCGATCATTCTCCTCAACAAATCCCTTTGTCCTAGAGTTATTTAAGTATCACATTTCCCCTCCAAGACAAGCGTTCTATGATCAGGTAAAACTACTCAAATCCAACTTGTCTCATCATGCCCTGGATTTGTTTGTGCCTTGGTCTCCCCTACTGTTAAATAGCCTGAAAATGAACTTACAGGACAAAACATCGTGTACAGTGTCAATCAGGTAAAACATTAATACGACATTTACACAAACACGTGCAGTTTTGATAAAGAACGAACCAAAAAAGACCACCAAACCAGGGTCATACATGCGTTTTTGGTTAACCTACACTCTTTCTCACCCGATATCGCGATTTAATTGTTTCCAGAAAGTCAGCGCCTTCAACAGACAAACGCAATCATTTCTACAGGATATCCGGGCGTAGAACACGTATGTGGCCAGGTTTATATTGGGGTTTTTTTTTACCAAAATGTATTTGCTTGATAAAGCCTGGTCGTTTACGGCAAAATTTTGAGGAGAAAGAAAGCCGATCGCCGGACTTTAGACCACACTGCTGTACTCGCACTTTTTTTTCTTTCTTTTTTTCGTCAATCGCGCGGATAATTAGGCATACATTGAGCGTGGTTTTGGATACTTTGAATGGACCATATTTTAGCCTTTGCTCTTACAATTTCGTATCACTATACCATGTTAATATTGTATTTGATGTACTAGCTTTGTCTATTTCTCATATATGTCGAATGCAAGTGTGTGGAAACATTCATAGTCTTAATGATTTGCGAAAGAAAGATTTGCGCAGAGCAGAAATAGCGCGGCAGGAAAATACTACTCACAGGGTCTTCTCGGCATAGATCAATGGTGAAACCCGTTCGTCTAATGTGCTTCTCCACTCATACAGCAGAATTTATCACCTGGTGTGTGTGAATGCGCATACCTGGGAATTCTTCTGGGACACCAATTAAATGCGAATGACCCTTTGGTATACCTATTGAGACATTGATGAGGTCATAGTTTACATTGCATTTTGGCGTTTTTTTTGTGTGTGTGTGAAAAAGTATTTGCCCCATTCTTGGTTTCCTCTAATATCTTTAATATAATTTGTCACATGAATGGTTTCAGATATTTATAGAAAGGGAACCTGAGTAAACACAAAATACTTAAAAATCACTATTTAATTTACGTAATGAAAACTTCTCAAACATCCATAATTACATGAAAATATAATTGCCCCCTTAATCTTAATAAATGTTTGCACCTATTTTTAGCAGTAGCTAATAACTGTAATCAAACACTTCCTATAATTGGATATCAGTCTTTCACATTGTTCTGGAGGAATTTTAGCCCACTTTTTTGGGGGAGTATTTTAAAATTAATTTGTTTGACATGTCATGATTAAAGGAATTACCAGAAGAGATTGAGAAGTTTTTGACATACCCTTCTGGAGTGTGTCAAATATTCCCTGCCTACAGGACATGATTTAAGCGCACACACCAGCTCGATCATTACACTCCACTGCCACAGGGCGACTCCCTGTCTGTCTATTAAAAAAATTAAAAAATTCTACAGGTCATGGAGCACCTGGTAAGATAGATATGATCATGAACACCAGTATGTAGCAACATATTTAAATAACAAAAGAATGAACCACACACGCCCTCCCAAAGAGTTTTCACAATTTCCATTTTCATTTAAAAATTAAACATTTGAATGCAATTCCCTTATGATTATTTGCTTATACAGTGCCCTCCAAACATTTCGGAACAGAGAGGTCAAATCCTTTGGTTTTGCTATACACTGAAGACCATTGAGTTTGAGGTCAAAAGATGTGCATGAGATGACAGATCTGAATTTCAACTTTTATTTCCTGGTATTCTTATCTAGATTTGTTAAACTACAACAATTGAGACCATTCAATTTTTAGGTGACCAAAAGTGTTGGAACATGTGACAGACAGATGTTTCTTGTTGCCCAGATCGGTCCTGTTAGATTAATTCGTTAAACAATAAATAGCCATGCCTGTGAAGACTGCATTTGTGTTAGAAAAGATGAACCAACATAAAAACGAGAGAGCTGTATTTGGGGGCAAAGCAAGCCATTTTCAAGCTTAGAAAAGAGGGGAAATCCATGCGAGCTATTGCACAAGCATTAGTGATATCTTGTACAACCACTGGGAATGTGGGGGCCGGTAGCATAGTGGTTAAGGTAAATGACTGGGACACGCAAGGTCGATGGTTCTAATCCCGGTGTAGCCACAATAAAATCTGCACAGCTGTTGGGCCCTTGAGCAAGGCCCTTCACCCTGCATTGCTCCAGGGGAGGATTGTCTCCTGCTTAGTCTAATCAACTGTACGTCGCTCTGGATAAGAGCGTCTGCCAAATGCCAATAATGTAATGTAATGTCCTGAAAAAGAAAGAAACCACTGGCATACTGAGCAACAGACATCAAACAGGTCGACCAAGGAAAACAACAGCAGTTGATGACAGAACATTGTGAGAGCTGTGAAGAAAAACCCAAAAACAACAGTCAGTGACATCACAAACACTCCACAGGGTAGGGCTAAAGGTATCTCAATCAAATGTTTGAAGAAGACTTCATTTGGGAGAAAAAGTGAAAGGTTTTAGATTGGCCAAGTCAATCTCCAGACCTTAACCCAATTGAGCATGCATGCCATCTTCTGAAGAGGAGATTGAAGGGAAACCCCCCCCCACTCTGAAACAAACAACAACTGAAAGTAGTTGTAAGGGTAATTTTCTTAATTTATTCTTAATTGACAATGTGTGTTAACATAAAGACAATCACATGATTACAAATAACTTTTTAGTGATAATCCTTATGACTATTAGACCACTTTCTGAATTAAGTGCTTACTATGGTCTTTCTCTGTCTCTCTACAGCAGACAGACAGCCTTTGACCTTAATGTCTCTGCTTCTCAGCAAACACATTCTGGTCTTACAGCAAGGTCAACAAGGGGTATTCAGAAGACAAAATACTGATAAATGATTGTGGCCAGCTTCATGTCTTTTTGTTTTGGTAAAGCCCCCCCTTCAGGAAAAGTGTGTATAAGAGTCTTTTTCAGCTTTATTGGACAGTATTGTATAGAGAGACAGGAAGAAAGAGGGAAAGACAAGGGACAAATGTCCGACGGTCGGATTCGAACGCCGACGTCGCGGCTCGCATTGAGGATGCGGTCTGTGCTATACAGGCTGCGCCACCGAGACACCCGTGTATAAGAGTCTTACTATGTCTGATTCAAATCAGAAAGCCAGTAAGCTTTCTCGCTTTCTGTTATTTCTTTGCAAATAAATACGAAAGTTAAATAGAAGAATAGCTATTGTTGTGTTTTTACTGGATCTGTTTCATCAGACGATGCTCACCTGTGATATCTTATTTGTGCATGTTAAAAAGGGCATTTTCCCCCGCACAGTAGTAAAAAGTAAAAAGCCTGGAGAAAGCAGTAAAACTTGGAGAAGCATCACAAAAGAATGCAACAGTTTGGTAATGTCGATGGGTCTTCGTGCAGTTATTGTACGCAAATATTAAGTGCTATTATTACTTTCATTCACTTAAATACTCTCTGTTCCAATATTTGCTCACCTAAAAAATGGGTGGTCTGATACCAAAGGTGCTATGTTCAAAGCAGTTTAACAAGTCTAGATTTAAATACCAGGAAATAAAAGTTGAAATTCTGAACTATTGTCTTGTGTTCATCTTTTTGTACCAAATGTACTCAGTGTATTGCAAAAACAAAGGAATTGGCCTTAATGTTTGACCTTGCCGTTCCAATACTTTTTCAGGGGTCTGTATGTCATACATGGCTTTATTATCAAAATCATTATAATCACCATAATGCACTTATGAATGCCATATTTGTAGAGGGTGGCATTAGCTCAGGAGGTAGGAGCAGTCGTCTGGCAATGCTGTTGGTGTGTTGGAGTGTCCTTGAGCAAGACACCTCAACCCCAAGCCACATATACTGTCCAATGTTCACCAATATCTACTCAGAGCACATTTACACTATGTCTCACATGTCATAAGAACAATATCCTCAGCCTCATTGTGCTTGGCCCCTTCGTTGCTGTTGTCTGGCAGTTGACCATTATTATTATTATTATTATTATTATTATTATTATTATTATTATTATTATTATTAGTAGTAGTAGTAGAAGTAGTAGTAGTAGTAGTAGTAGTAGTAGTAGTAGTAGTAGTAGTAGTAGTGCTGTTGTTGTATTGTGTTTATTATTATTATATTATATTAAAATATTATATTAATACTACTACTTCTACTAATATTCATAATACAAATATTTTTTATGAAGCATTTTCCCTTGTTATAAATTCAGATTCTGCTTCGGAAAAAAACTGAGGTGCGTTTCCCGAAACCTTCTTAACGCTACGTCGTTCGTAAGTTGTACCTTAAGCGCTACCTTAACGTTTCAGCGTGTTTCCCTAAACGTTCTTAGCTAAGTATACCTTCTGTACGTCATACTTTCGTAAGGTTGGTCTGGACCACTCTTAGCTATACTTTAGCGATGTTGTCAGCTCACTCCGCTAGCCACCACTGTTCCGACCGCAAGCATCTGAAATCAGCTGTTGCTCTTAGTTACATCTCAGCCTGTTAAGCAATGTGTACACTAATAATTCTACAGTTGTAGTTGGCTAATAATGTTACTAAAATACCACATTAATGGCACTGTTTTCATGCAAATACAAAAATACAATTGTAAATTACGAAGGATGCAAGTTGCACTTTATTGAACATGTTGCATAATTGCCTTTTAAATGATAAACTGACGATTTCCCACTCTCTCTGTGTGCTGGAGCGATGTTTAACCATAGTATTTTTTTATTTTATTTTATTTTTTTGTTGGACACTACTCCTACTCCTTTAGGACCGTACTCCTAAAACTGGATAAAATTATGTTTCTTTATTCAACACCACGTCTAACAATATCTCCATTTCGTTGTGAAGCTGTGGGACGCTTATTTCTTTGTTTTTTCTTTTCCGCCATAACTTATGGAAAGAAATTTGAAAAAAAAAAAGGTTTTCGTGTTGGTGCGTTTTGCTTGTTGGTGCGCTTGGATTGAAAACGTCAGCGAATCAGAGAAAATAGCGAATTACACCAGTAATGTGATGCCAAATCAATCCTGATTGCAAAGTAATTTAAGGCACTATGACAAATATATGAAAATAATGTTAAAAAAAACATTATGCCAACATGCCAAAGAAGGCGTAGTATTGCTAGATGGCGTAGCCACAAACCGTATCACTAACCGTATATATAATTTGGCGAAAATGATATAGCCTATACGGTTGGATAGTTTAGTTTTAAATTCTATTAATACATTCCCACCAGTCGTGATGAATGCAATATTTTAAAGTATTCCTGCAGTGTTTTATTTATGAATAACACTACTTTCTATTATAACACAGTCAAACAGTCGCTGCATGGAGTGCATAATCGATCTTAGAGCGGGTAGATCGGCCTAGAACTCTTCGCACGTAGAAGCTATCCCTTAAGCAACCGCCTAGGTGATAGTTCGGGGAACACACGTAGAAAAGTAAACAACTTTAGTAAGGTATACCTTAGAAAGTCTTCGTAAAGCGCTCGTGATGAATGCAATATTTTAAAGTATTCCTGCAGTGTTTTATTCATAAATAACACTACTTTCTATTATAACACAGTCAAACAGTCGCTGCATGGAGTGCATAATCGATCTTAGAGCGAGTAGATCGGCCTAGAACTCTTCGCACGTAGAAGCTATCCCTTAAGCAACCGCCTAGGTGATAGTTCGGGGAACACACGTAGAAAAGTAAACAACTTTAGTAAGTATACCTTAGAGAGTCTTCGTAAAGCGCTAAGAGACCCCGTTATCGGGAAACGCACCCCTTATCTCTAACCTGCCTGCCACCTGGGGTTTTCTATTTCCAGAAAAATACAATTAAAGGTCAGCACATTGGATCTCATTTGCATGCATAATTGAGGCCAAACACCAGGACCTACAAATTAATTCATATACATTTAAAAAATGTATTTGAACATGTGAATTTACTGCAACCTTTGGCTCTACACCTGCCAAGTCCACGCTGCTACTTTTACTTTGTGGAGCATAGCCAATATTCTGTTCCTGATATCTTTGGTTGACAGGGAATACACAATGGGGTTCAGACAGGATGGGATGCAGGAAGCTAATGACAAACTCACCATTCTCTCGTTCGCCTCGACTTTGAATAAGAAAAGTTCAATGAGGTACAATGCTATGGTCGGCAAGTAGAAAATCGCCACTAGAATGAGATGTTCTGTGCACGTTGCAAGTGCTTTGTACCTGCTCTCTACATTCTTCATTCTAAACACAGCTGTCAAAATACAGGCGTATGACAAAACGATTAAACTAAGGGGCCCAAACAAAAACAGCATACCCAGAGAAGCGGCAGCGGTCCACGGCAGTGTATTATCATTGCACGCTAGGTTGAACATCGCATAATCACAGACAAAATTGTCCACAATGAGTGAATCACAAAAAGACAGTTTTGTCAAGATCAAGGTCAAGAACAGCATGACACTTGCAAAAACCAACCAAATAATCGCTAAAATACTGATCATGCGCATGGGAGTGTTGATAGAATTATGCCTCAGAGGGAAACATATCACAATTAACCTGTCGTAGGCAAGTACAGTGAGGGAAAATGACTCTAATATAATAGAACAGTAATAAAAAAAAATCTGTGTCAAACATGCATTGTAGGACATGAATGTATCTTTTGTGAAAACAGTATAGATCGTACTGGGGATAAACGACGTACTGCTCATCAGGTCAACAACCCCCAAATTAGCCACCGCAATGTACTTTGGAGTGTGAAGGCGATGATCAATCCATATCATGTAAATCATAAATGAGTTGCACAAAATTGTTACAAAATAAATGAAGATGAGGAAAACTGAATATAAATCAGCAAATTTTAAATCCCTGAATCCAATAACGTAAAATCCCGCTGGTATAATGATGGAGTCGTTGGTGATCGAAGTGGCGAGAATTCCCATTGCATTCGTGCGGCGTTCCAGACCTCCGCGTACCTGCTTTCCCTCTGGGCCCTGAGAGAGAAACAGGTGAATGTAATCGGTGAAAATGTACAACCGTAATGGCAATTCAGGCTTATGTCCCATAGCCTTAAGATCGTACGGGCGATTGTAGAATAGGCCTTGATCTGTATTGCATGTGTGGCCAGGTTTTGATTATGCCAAAGATCGCTTTTATACAAATTGATTGCCAAGTATTATTTTCATACCCCACTTTCCGCTCCTGCCCTCTTTTTCTAAATCCATTATGAAACTGGCTGGACTAATCTCGCAATCTGATTTTATAACAGCAGTGATATAATACACAGTACCGTGCAGAAGTCTTAGGCTATATAAAACTATTTTTGTTGACTACGTGCGTGAACAATTTTAGCCGGAACACTTTTGCTTGAGGCGTAGCCTACAAGACTGCTCGGTTCGTAGTCTCTCATTAACAACAGCCTCCCCACCACACTGCCACTGAGGTGCACCATTTCCTTGCCACTGTATGCTAAAATCTATCGCCTATGTGACATTTATGTGACTTTATTCGTATTTATTCGTCATTCAGCGTGGAATTAGCCACGTTGAATGGACCATATTTTAGTCTTTGCTCTTATATTTTTGTACCACTATACCATTTTAATATTGCATTTCACATTTCTCATAGCCAACCTTTATAGAAGTAGAATTAGCGCGGCAGGAAAACGCTACTCACCAGGTCTTCTCAGCATAGGCCAATGGTGAGACCCGTTCGCCTAATGTGCCTCTCCACTCATGCAGCAGAATTTATCTCCCGGTGTGTGTGTGATTGCGCATGCTTGGGAATTATTCTGGGAATTATTCTGGCAGACCAATTAAATGCCGCAACTGCCCTTGGTTGTCAAATGACCCGTTTGTACACCTATATAGGCATTAATGATTTCATACCGTAAATCCTCAAATTGTGGCCGGGGTCTTTTATTTACTTTGGCTGCACAAAGCACAGGCCTTTATTTGGGGCAGGCTTGTATTCGAGGCAGGCCTTTATTTCTTATTAGGCTTCTGTTGAAGAATTTTATTCTATAATAAAGTAAAAGGCTACACTTAAAGTAGGCCAACACTGTTCAACACTTCCTGTAAGCGTTCAGAAACGCAAATTGAGTAGCTAAACCTGCCAGACCTCTTCGTTCAGCCTCCACAGGCCGCTTGGCACCTCCCCCTCTCCGAACCTCCACCTCACGCTCACGACTACTGTCTGTTCTGGCTCCACGGTGGTGGAACGAACTCCCCGTTGAGGTCAGAACTGTAGAATCTCTCCCCACCTTCAAGCGCAAGCTGAAGACACACCTCTTCAAGCAGCACCTCTCCCCATCCCTCCCTACCTCCAGGTGAACCTTAATTGTTGTCTCTGTGACTTGCTTTGTGTATCGGTATTTTTAGTTGGCTAGGTAAGCAGTGTTTGTATAGTTAACTTTGGTCACTTTTGCTCTGTTGTTTGTTTGTTTCTTTGTTCAAAAAAATAAAAATAGGCCCTCGTCCTTATCTTTGTTGTACAGGTAGCAGTTGAAATTGTACTTCCTTCTAGGGTCTTTCAGCGAACTTATCCCTGGTTATGGGTATGCACTTTGTTGTACGTCGCTCTGGATAAGAGCGCCTGCCAAATGCCAATAATGTAATGTAATGTAATGTAATGTAATGTAATGAAAGGCAAAACAGATGCGTCTTCATAAACTACCAACTTGCCAGACACGCCTTCATGAACAATAACAAATTAGCGTAGATAACAGCAAGTTAAGGATCTTTTTTTCCTAAAGTGCGTTTTATTGTCAGACATGCGTTTCGTTTGGAGCAGCATACCGGTAGGCTATCAAAAGATTTTCGCTTTGGTTTGGGATTTAATTTACTTTTGGACTGTTTGATTCAATTGCTAAATGTTGGGACTTATGGGCACTGAAATCTGGGGGGTATTCGATGGTTCACTGTTAAGTTTTATGTAGTTGAAAGAGTGTCGGGATTTCCACCCGTCTGTTTATTGCGAGTCAAGGCAGCCGCTTTCATTCATTCATGCGCTGTGCTGTAAATATATGGAAACCTTATTGCGTAGCCAAGTAGCCTAAATTGAGTACATTTTAAATTTTGCCTGATTTGCTTTTTATTGAATTCGTAGGCTGGAATTCCTCGCGGCAATAATTGTGTTTAAATGTATACTGCTTGAGCTTTTGGCAACCTACTCAGAAGGGGGCGGCAATCTTAATAACTGGTTGGACCTCTTTTAGCACTTCCTAATAAGTGAAATCGAACACTTCCTATAATTTACTATCAGTCTTTCACATTGTTGTGGAGGAATTGTAGGCCACTTTTCCGTGCTGGACTATTTTAATTCAGAGAAATTAATTTGTTTGATATGTCATGGTCAAAGGAAATGCCAGAAGAGATTATGTAAAATGTCAGGTTTGGGGGACAGTGGAACCAAGCGCAGATTCAGGGGTAACAGGAAAATATCAGGTTTAATGACACAAGTAGATGAGGGGCAGACAGAGCGTAATCCAAGGCACATGCAGGGTTCAAAAACCAAGTGGTCAGTCCAAACAGGGCAGAGGTACAGAAATCGCAATCCAAAGAGACAGTCCAGAGAGCAGGTAGGGGTCATGAACAAAAAATACAAAACAAAACAGAACAGAATGTAGCGGAGCAGAGCAGAGTGGAACAGAGCGGAACAGAGCAGAACAGAGCAAAACAGATGCAGGGCACAGGCACGGGGAAGCTAGAACCGGGGTCGGGAACAGAAACACAGAAAGACGAGCTAGGAACAAGAAACTGAAAAAGGACAGGTTTAAATAGACTGATTGACAGACAATGAGAAACAGGTGAGCTAAATGACAAGAGACAGGAAGGAAGTACATATAAGGAGTGGGGAGGCGGAGACACGAAATGAAGCACAGGTGGAACAAATCAATGGGGGAATGAAACGCGAGGGACTTAGACAGAAAAATCAGGAAACGGGAAAACAGAGAAGCTGACAGTAAAAAGTTGTTGAGATATATCATTCTGGAGTATGTCAAATATTCCCTGCCTACAGAACATAATTTAAGCGCACACACCAGCTCGATCATTACACTCCACTGTTGCAGGGGGACTCTCACCTCCTGCCGGCTGCATGATCGGTCCTGGCTTGTCCTGAGTGTGGATTCTCACCCCCAGCTCCCCAGTGGTGGAACAGCCACCCCATTCCAAAGATAAATAAATACATCACAAATAAATGAATACACACAGGTGCCACTTCATTAGGTAGACCTGTACACCAGCGTGTTAATGCACATGTTTAATTAGCCAATCATGTGGCAGCAAATAAATGCATAAAGGCATACAGACATGGTCAAGAGGTTGAGCTGCTACTCAGTGACTCAAATGTCACACTGAGGAAAAGTGATTTTGGGATCTCCTGGGATTTTCATGCAAAATGGAGTTTACCCAGAATGGTGCGACAAAAAAAAAAAAACCATCCAGTTAGCAGCAGTTTGGAGGGCAGAAATGGCTTGTTAATGAGAGAGGTCAGAGGAGAAGGCCCAGACTGGTCAAAGAAGGTGATAGTAATGCAAATAACCAGTGGTATGCAGAAGAGCATGTCTGAACACATAAGTCAAACCTCTAAGTAATAAAGTGCTCACTGAGTGTGTGTGTGTGTGTGTGTGTGTGTGTGTGTATTATATATATATATATATATATATATATATATATATATATATATATATATATATATATATATATATTTCAGTGTAGCTATGCCAGTTCTGTGATCCTGTTTGCCAATTCAGACAATTTTGTTTTTCACTGAGGAGATTTCCTGTTTTTGAGTAGATACAGATTATTGTGGCAGTGCCTGGCGCATTTAGGAACACGATAGAGCCATATTCTAAACACAGCCAAGACTGCACATGTAAATGTGATGCCCAGTCTCATGTAGTTGAATTATATTCACCATAGCCTTAAATTAAATGAATTCTATTCATAAAAAATAAAAATGTACTGCCACCATTGGATCTACGCCTGACCTGCCCAAACTGAAACTTTTAATTTCTGGAACATAGCCAGTATTCTGTTCCTGATTTCTTTGGTTGCCAGGGAATACACAATGGGGTTCAAGCAGGATGGAATGCTTGAAGCTAATGACAAGTTCACCATTCTGATGTTTTGATCGACGTGGAATGAGAAAAGTTTAGTGAGGTAGAGGATTAGGGTCGGCACATAGAAAATCGCCACTAGAATGAGATGTTCTGTGCACGTTGCATGTGCTTTGCTTTTGTTCTCCATATTTTTCATTTTAAACACTGCTCTCAAAATACAGGCATATGATGTTAGAATGAAACTAAGGGGTCCAAACAAAAGCAGTATAGTCACAGTGGAGGCAGTAAGCCACTGCAGTGTATGATCATTGCATGCTAGACTGTACACAGCCCCGTACTCACAGACAAATTGGTGCACAGTGAGTGAATCGCAAAAAGAAAGTTTTCCCAAGATCAACACCATTAACATCAAGCAGCTTACAGAAATCAACCAAAACATAACTAAAATACTGATCATCTTTGTGGGAGTGTTGATAGAACTATGCCTCAGTGGGAAACATATTGCAATTAATCTGTCATAGGCAAGTGCACCAAGGGAAAATGACTCTAATGCTATAGAACTGTAATAAAACAACATCTGTGTCAAACATGCATTGTAGGACATGAAGGTATCGTTTGTGAAAACGGTCTTCATTGTACTTGGAATAAAGGATGTACTGCACATCAAGTCAACAACGCCTAAATTAGCCACAGCAATGTACTTTGGAGTATGTAGCCTATGATCCATCCATATAATGTAAATGATGAAGGAGTTGCACAAAACTGTTTCAATATAAAGGAAGCAGAGGAAAATTAAATATAAATCAGCAAATGGTAAATCCGTGAATCCGATAACGTAGAATCCCGCTGGTCTAATGATGGAGTCATTTGTAATCGAAGCGGCGAGAATTCCCATTGCACATGTACAGCATTCAGGACCTCTGTTTACCAGCCTTTCCTCTGGGTCCTGAGAGAAGAACAGATGAACTGCAATCAATGAAAACCACATGGCAATTCAGGGGAACAGAGGGAGATTAACACAGCATCATTTGAAATGAATGTTGAAATGGATATTTAATTCAAATCCGGCTTTTCCGTTGCCGAGGGTCTGCAAAGGTTATGGTCCACCCCTGTCAATCAGACAGGCTAAGTGTGCAAAGGTGGAGATAATTATATAACATTTTGCTTTGAATGGTAGAGCACAGTCAGACTGATAGTAACAGAACTGAATTCCTCCAGATGCATGTTGACCAACCACATGCAAATCAGGGTAGCTTATGTCAGTGGATTAGTTTAATGTGGCCTTCAGTAACCTATCAGAACTTGGAAAGCTATAATTTGTGTTACAACCTTTCTATATCAAGCATGCATTATCACCCATTTTCTTAAAACAACCTTGACAATGACATACCCAAAATAAAATGGGTTTATGTAAAAAGGCTTCTATTCTTGAACCTTTTCGACAACAGGCATAATCCTGCTGTCATCTGAAAGGTAACCGTCCGCGGCTTGTTCCTCCATGTTACTGCACTGTTAAATATAGAATGAATACAAAAATGCTGACTTAAGGGGTTGATTTAAAATGTGAATTAGACTATTTGTTTACTTATATAAATCATGCCTGTCACGTAGGTGAGTGCAGTCGAACGGCAAAAAGGGTTGACCGGGCACAAATGAACACGGGGCATGTTTAAACATGGGGATTTTGTATAGTTGCATTTGGCAAGAATGATGGGTTTGTTTTCGCTTATGTATTGTAGCAACCAGCTCCTCCTGTGTGAGTGGCAGGGCGATTTGAAAGCTTCATCGGGAGTTAACAAATCCGGGGTGCGTTTCCCGATGTCTCTACCTTACTAAAGATGTTTTCTACGTGTGTTCCCCGAACTATTACTTTTACGGTTTCTTAGGGGATAGCTTCTACGTGCGACGTTACTAGGCCCAACGTATTAATAAAATAAAAAACTTACAAACTAAATTATCCAACCCTATATATAATTTTCGCCAAATTATATATACGGTTCGTGATACGGTTGGTGGCTACGCCATCTAGCAATACGCCATATCTTTGTCACAGTGCCTTAAATTACTTTGCAATCAGGGTTGATTTGGGAGAAGCACCATCACATTACTGGTGTAATTCACTATTTTCTCTCATTAGCTGACGTTTTCAATAAAAGCGCAGCAACAAGCAAAACGCACCAACACGAAAACATTTTATTTTATTTTTTATACATAAGATATGTCGGAAAAAACAAAGAAAGAAGCGGTCTCACAGCTTCACAGCAAACGAAATGGAGATATTGTTAGACGTGGCGCTGAATGAAGAAACACTATTTTCCGGCTTTATGACTACGGTGTCCAACAAAACCAAGAAAGAACTATGGTTCAACATCGCTCCAGCACATAGATAGAGAGGGAAAGCGTCAGTTTATGAATATCATTTAAAAGGCAATTATGCAACTTGTACAATAAAGTGCAACATGCATCCTTCGTAATTTACAATTTCATTATTTGCATTAAAACAGTGCCATTAATGTGGTATTTTAGTAATATTACTAGCCAACTACAACTGTAGAATTATTAGTGTACTTATTGCTTTACAGGTTGAGATGTAACTAAGAGCAACAGCTGATTTCAGAGGCTTGGGGTCGTAACAGTGGTGGCCACTAGCGGAGTGAGCTGACAACATCGCTAAGGTATAGCTAAGAGTGGTCCAGACTAACCTTACGAAAGTACGACGTACAGAAAGTATACCTAGCTAAAAACGTTTCGGGAAATACGCTGAAACGTTAAGGTAGCGCTTAAGGTACAACTTACGAAGGACATAGTGTTAAGAAGGCTTCGGGAAACGCACCTCAGTTTTTTTAGTATTAATATTATATTTTAATATAATATAATAATAATCATCACAATACAACAACAACAACAACAACAACAGCAATACTACTACTACTACTACTACTACTACTACTACTACTACTACTACTACTACTACGAAACGCAGTAACGTGTTTTAGCACCATGAAAGTAAGGTTTTTTACGAAAGTGTTTTTCGATTATCTGATGAAACGTGAACACCACAGACTCCAAATATATGTCATAAAACACACTCGTTGGGAATATAAGGCAGTATGGCTTTAGTACATTTCACGAGCAAGTAGAAACTGTGAGCCATGCAGGAGTACAACTAGCACAGCCTGGACATGTTTGAACGCTGTGTTACAACATGCCCCCGCCTATTATAAATACATCAGCCACAATAACTTTTAATGTAACATTGTATATTCCATGTGTACCATGCACTTATTTGGTATTATTTAATACTCGTTCTTATCCAATTCTTCCCAGGCATTCATTACATATTAATGTTGTCACATGCACTACACAGAAATATAGACCATTTCTACCGGACACTTATCAGATGAAAAATGTAAACGGCAAAGAATACTGGATTCACCAACATTTGACGAGTATAAAAACAAATAGTCATTGTCCCAGTCCGTTTTACAACGTTTCGGAAGCTGTTTAAACTTTCCCCAGAGCTGTTTAAACTTGCCCCATAGACATCGTCTGTAATCGTCAGGAATGTCCCAGGACTGTACCAATGGTCTGTAGTCGCATATGTGTAGGCCTACATACAAACCTAAACGGTCTTCCATACAGAATTCATTCAATATTCAATAATCTGATTTGTCAAAATTATCAAACAAAGCATCTTACTTTTGAAGCAAATGTGTTAAAATTATCGAGCAAAACATTTCTGATTGAGAGCAAAATAAAATTTGCCAAGTAAAAAAAAGAAAAAAAAAAAAGAAGAAGAATTATTTCGATACCTGCGCTGACTATCTATTTTGTTTTGACGCAACGATACTCCCCACAGACGGAAAGCGACCGAGCACCTTCATCGACCCTCTGTCGCTTTTCCTCTGTGTGCAGTCTGGGATTGGATGGGTAGGCTACAACATCTGTTCCACTCCCAACATCCCTGTTCAATTGTTTAAAAAACCTTCAATTTTTTAAGGAGCTTTTTCCAGACACGATGCAGTTAGGCTTAATGTATGACAAAAAACGCGAATGACTTTTAACCTTAAACACACAATGCGTAAGCTGTCGCTTTTTATTTCATGTTGAAGCATACTCCGTAGTCATCCGACTGCCAGACTTACCTCCTAAGTTTATATCGCGCGAATGTATATAGGCTATTCCACGTACATCTTGAATGTAAACGCGTGAAAACATTCACAGTCAGCCCTGACGTCCAAATGAGGGCAGAATTACAGCTGCAGAAAAACGTTGCCCACCGGTTCTCCTCTGTATTGGTCGCTCTTGAAACCCGTTACTGCGCTTCTCCGCCCATCCTGCGGAATATACCCCTTGATGTGCGTGGAATGTGTGTACTTGGGCATTCTTCTGGGATACTAATTAAAATCGTGCCGATCGAATATATAATCCCACGGGGGAGGCCACTACAAATGTACTGGTGAGGTCGCAGTTTTCCATGCATTTTGACAATTTTCAGACTCGATCTTATCCAGACCGACTTAAAAAGTTGAAGCTTGCAAGATTACACAACCGTTATATGCATATGGCCCTTCAAGGCTTTCTCACACTATTCATATTTAAAATACATTTTAAATTAATCAAAATCAAGAGGTCATGTTATTCAATCATGGTTCAGAAGATGGCTGCCACTGTTTTTCTCTGCACAGAGGCCTGTTACAATCCATCAAAAATCACCAAAATACAGGGCCATCTAGTCAAAATTAAATCATTGCTGTATGCACAGTATTGATTTACTTCCAATTTTTGGAAATCTTGACAATTTGGTGTTTTGGGATTAAGGACTAGGTTTTGGGAGCACATGGTGTTTGCCAACAGAGCAGTGTTTTCTTTGTTTTGTTTTTTCTTCTCATTCAATTTGTGATCTACTTGGATCAAGATGGCGACTACAATCAAAGGGCTGGCGGGGGAATTGGGAGAGATTAGAAGCTCTCTCAACTTTATGTCTGAGGAGATCAGCAAAGTGGTGAAGCAACAACAAACCCTCACAGGCCTAATGGAGGAGATCCGTGAGCTGAAGGCAACAATTAAACAAAAAGACCAAAGGATGGAAATGCTTGAACAAAGGGTTGATGACTTGGAGCAGTATTCCAGAGCTGATGACCTTGTAATCACAGGGCTGGAGACCAAACATCGAAGCTACGCTAGGGCTGCTGACCCGGCTGGTGACCAGCTAGGTGAGGATGCATTACCTGAGGAGCTGCATACGTTAGAGCAACAAGTTGTTCAATTCATGTCAAGTAAAAACATTTACCTGGAGAGTCACCAAATCTCAGCCTGTCACACTTTTCCACGTAAGGATAAAAAAACCAAGCCTAAAATTCTTGTTAGGTTTGTAAACAGGAAGCATAAGGTGGAGGTGTTAAAACAGGCCAAGAAGCTTAAAGGCACTGGGGTGTATGTAAGTGAACACTTGACAAAGAAAAATGCTGAATTAGCTTGGAATGGACGTATCTTGCGAAAGCTAAATAAAATCCAAGCAACCTGGACAAGGAATGGAAAAGTGTTCATAAGATTAAATGGACCACCAGAGCAAGCTAAGGTGGTTGTGGTTAGACATCTGAGGGACTTGGATCAATACAAGTAACAGTGACAAGTGACTAACAATGAAGTTCTCTGTGGACATTTTTCTTTTTTCTTTTTTGAATCTTTTTTACACTTATGGATTGGTAGATGAAGCATATATTTGCTTTTCTACTGAGGAAGATGATGATGAGGTTCTGAGAATGAATCTACTTTGGAATTTAAAAAGATTGACAGGACATAATTTATTATTTCTGATAAATGATTGATTCACTTAAGAGTCAAGTCTTTTCAAGATCTGAATTCACAGAACATAGAAGTTATGATTTTGAAGGTGATGTGGATCCGGAGAATCACGTTTTTAATCATATCAATGATTCTTGTAGATACTATACTGAGGAACAACTTAATGATAGTATTGAATTAGATAAGACATTTTCGTTAATACATTTCAATTGTAGAAGCTTACCTAAACATTTGACTAAAATCAATGAATATTTTGACACAATTAAAAGTAAATTTAAGTTGATAGTTTTATCTGAGACATGGATTAATAAAGAAAAAGATATTGATTTGCATATTAAGGGCTATGATTTATATGTTACCAGTAGAGCGAACAGGAGTGGAGGAGGTGTGGCTATCTATGTGGATAGCGACTTAAAATGCAGACCAGTGGAATGCATGACAGCTGTAATTGATGATTTAATGGAGTGTATTGCTGTGGAAATTGAATTTGGAAAAGTGAGAAATATTATTGTTGCATGTGTTTACAGGAAACCAGGATCAAATATAGAATCTTTTAAGGACAGTTTAGAAGAATTAATGAGTGGTTTAAATGATAACAAAACACTTATAATCTGTGGCGATTTCAATATCAACCCCTTAAAGATATCTACACATAAACAAACTTCAGATTTTGTGGATGCATTATATAGTAGAGGGCTGTACCCACTGATTACAAAGCCCAGTAGAGTAACCACATCTAGTGCAACATTAATTGATAATATTTTTACAAATGTCTTGGAGAATATTAACTGTGGGTTAGTAATAAATGATATAAGTGACCATTTACCGGTATTTGCAACATTCAATTATCAATTACAGAAAAAGAGAGCAGAAAATTGCCACAGATATATAAGAGTAAGGACTGATGAGGCAATTAATGCCTTCAGAAATGACCTCTTAAAACAAGAGTGGAGAGGGGTTTCTACAGATGAGGTGAATTCTGCATATGATTCATTTTTACATTGTTATTTAGCTCTATATGATAAACACTGTCCAACAGTTTTATGTACGCACAAACATAGTTATAATAAAAGACCCTGGATAACAAAGGGTTTACAAAATGCATGTAAAAAGAAAAACAAACTTTACAGAGACTTCATCAAATCTAGAACAGAGACTGCTGGAAAAAAATACAAGTTGTACAAAAATAAGTTAATCAGTATATTGAGACAAGAGAAAAAGAAATATTATAATAAAATGTTACATCTAAATAAAAACAATATTAAGGGTACATGGAATATCTTAAATACTATAATAGGGAACAAATATGGATCAACGGATCTACCCAACCATTTTGTAAAGGACAATAAGGTGATTAAAAACATGAATGAAGTGGTAAATGAATTAAATTCTTTTTTTGTAAATGTTGGGCCTAGTTTAGCAAATGACATTATAAAAAAACATGGACAAACAGAAAGTGGCTGGAAAGGGGAAAATAAGGTGATACAGTCAATGTTTCTAGGAGAGGTGAGAGAAAATGAAATAATTTCTGTGGTAGCTAAAACAAAAAACAAGACATCAACTGACAGTGAAATTGACATGAAAATAGTAAAAATGACTATTGATTGCATAGTCAAACCACTATGTTATGTTTGCAATCTTTCATTTAGAGCAGGTGCTTTTCCAGAGAGGATGAAAACAGCTAAGGTCACTCCATTATTTAAAGCAGGAGATAAATACAGTTTTAATAATTATAGACCAGTATCATTGCTTTCCCAATTTTCAAAAGTGCTAGAAAAACTGTTTGTTCAAAAATTTGATAGTTTTATTGAAAACAACAATTTATTGAGTGAGAGTCAATATGGTTTTAGGACAAACCGGTCTACAGGTCTTGCAATAATGGAAATAATAGAAGCAATTACAACAGCAATTGATAGAAAGAAATTTACAATAGGGGTATTCATTGATTTAAAAAAAGCATTCGATAAAATAGACCATTCGATTTTAATTTCTAAGTTAAATACATATGGGGTGAGAGGAGTTGTTCTAAAATGGTTAACTAGTTATTTAAACAATAGACAACAATATGTGCAATATGCTGGTAATACATCAGAATGTATGAAAATTGAATGTGGGGTCCCACAAGGTTCAGTTTTGGGGCCTAAACTTTTTGTTTTATATATAAATGACATCTGTGAAGTTTTAAAATTATTGAGGTTTGTGTTGTTCGCAGATGATACAAATTTCTTTTGTTCAGGAGATAATTTTAAAACTTTATCTGAAAATATTGAAAATGAAATGGTTAAACTTAAATCTTGGTTTGATGAAAATAAGTTATCGTTAAATTTGAAAAAAACTAAGTTTATGGTGTTTGCTAATAAAGAAAAGGATGACATCTCATTATCTATTGATGGAATTAACATTGAGAAAGTATCCGAGTTTAGGTTTTTGGGTGTAATAATGGATGAAAATTTGACATGGAAATCTCATATATCACATGTAAAAAAAAAAAGGTGTCCAAGAATATTTTTATTTTGAACAAAACGAAATATGTTTTAGATATATGAGAATGTTGTACTGTTCACTTATACTGCCTTATTTGTGTTATTGTGCAGAAGTGTGGGGTAACACATATATAAGCAATACAATGCCATTGCTTTTACTACAGAAAAGAGCAGTTAGAATTATTCACAAAGTCAAATTTAGAGAACATACTAATGGATTATTTGTTAAGGCACGGTTATTGAAACTCAAAGAGATAATTGAACAGCAGACATTATTAATTGTATTCAAAGCTAAAAAGAGAGTATTGCCAAAGAATGTGCAAAAACTGTTTGTGTTTTCCTCAGAAGATGAAAATCATAGAAGGAGATTGGATTTTAAGCATCAAGTTGCTAGGACCACTTTAAAACAAATGTGTGTTTCTGTTAGCGGCGTCAAACTTTGGAATTCTCAACAGAAGGATTTAAAGGGTTGTTATTTTGTTTTATGTTGTTGGAATTAAGGGTGTAGGTGATGGTGTGGGTGAAGGTGTAGGTTAATGGAAAAGGCAGACCATCTAAGAATGTTGTGTTCAAGTAAGGGGCAGACAAAAAATAAGAATTATATTCTTCTTTCTGCTCCTTTCCAATTATGAAAAGCATTAATTTGACAGATGTGTTGTGGACTTGTGTGTTAACTTTATATTGTAATGTGCATTTTCATGAAAGGAACAAATAAAAATGAAATGAAATGAAATGAAATATTTGCCTCATGGGGCTGGAAATGAATCACTGCATTTCAAAAGCAATGTCATGCAAATGTAGACAATTTATTTGATAAAAAATAGAATTACCTTTATTTTACCAGGTAGGTCAGTTGAGAAAAAAAACTTCTCACTTACAGTAGGACACAAACACACAAAAAGACAATAAAGAAAACTGTACAAAATAAAACTTCAGATAAGCACTCCATGCAACTCTTACATTTTGAAAGGGAATTAATGTATCATGGGTGTGGGTGGGGGTGGTGGTGTGGCTCTTCTGCATACCATTTTTGTAATGTGTGGTTATTTACATAAATGTCACCTTCCTGTCAGCTTTTTTCCTGGCCCTTCTCTACTGTCCTTCCAGTGTTGTAATTGCGGCCTGAACTTTCAAAGGAGATTCATGTGTCACGGGAGTTGTTCTTCTAAGTTCCAAACACTAGTACCTAAAAAGAAATTGTTATTATTAATTCAAAAGTACATTTACTCCAACCATTGGCTTTACGCCTGCCCGGTCCTCGCTGCTACTTTGGCTTTCTGGAGCATGGGCAGTATTCTGTTCCTGATTTCTTTAGTTGCCAGGGAATACACAATGGGGTTCAGACAGGACGGAATGCAGGAAGCTAACGATAAGTTCACCATTCTGACGTTTGTATCTACGTGGAATAAGAAAAGTTCAGTGAGGTACAGTGTTATGGTTGGCACGTAGAAAATCGCCACTAAAATGAGATGTTCTGTGCACGTTGCGAGTGCTTTGTACCTGTTTTCCACATTTTTCATTCGAAACACAGCTCTCAAAATCCAGGCATATGACATGGCAATTAAAGTCAGGGGCGCAAACAAAAGCAGTATTGACAGAACAGAGGCAGCGGTCCACTGCAGTGAATTATCATTGCAGGCTAGATTAAATACTGCCCCGTAAGCACACACAAAGTGGTTCAAAATAAGTGAATCACAAAAAGACAGTTTTTTCAAGATCATGACCAAGAACACCATGACGCCCACAAAAAACACCCAAAGAATCGCTAAAATAGTGATCATCCGTGTTGGAGTGTTGATAGAAGTATGCCTCAGTGGGAAACATATCGCAATGAACCTGTCATAGGCAAGTACACTGAGGGAAAATGACTCTAATATTACAGCACAGTAATAAAAAAAAATCTGTGACAAGCATGCATTGTAGGACATGAAGGTATCTTTCGTAACAACAGGCTTCATCGTACTAGGAATAAAGGCTGTACTGGACACCAAGTCGACAAACCCTAAATTAGCCACCGCAATGTACTTTGGAGAGTGAAGCCGATGATCTATACATATTATGGAAATTATGAATGAGTTGCACAAAATAGTTAAAATATAAATGAACCCGAGGAAACCAACAAACAAATGAGCGAACTTTAAATACATAAATCCGGTAACGTAAAATCCCGCTGGTGTAATGATGGAGTCGTTCGTGATGGAAGTGGCGAGAATTCCCATGGCGCGTGCAGCGTTCAGTACCTCCACGCGTCTCCTTTTCCTCTGGGCCCTGAGAGAAAAATGGATGAATGGCAATCAATGAAAACACACAACCACGTGGCAATTCAGACTACCTTGGTCATTATTTAATTTGCTTTACATTTCGACATTCAGCAGACGCTCCATCCGCTATACTGATTCCCCCCCATTCAGTCCAATCATATAGCGGTGTACTTCCTCTTTAGAAGTTCAAGGCTGCCTTTTAAATGGTAGGCTATATCGTCAGCAGCCTAGCTTGGAAAATACCGCCTTTGAGTTATAAGCCAGTTCATCATGAATTATAGGCCTCCTACACCGAGGACCGATCCATTGTCCGGAACAGCTGATTAGTTTAATTTGCATTATAGTCCACATTAACAGTTTAACAGGCTCATAGACGGTGCGAGTTTTCTGCGTCAATCTATGGAATGATTTACCGCATATTTAATTTAAAATTAAAATTAAGATGGCCAACTTGTTGATTATTTACAAAAAATGAGTGTTAAATACATATTAAACATAAGCACTCAGAGAGACCTGTGATCTGGAGAAATTAGTCGTATCAATAGAAATATTTAATCAATATTTAATGATTAAATTCTAAGATAGACATGATCATGAACACCTACCAAGATATTTAAAGAACAAAACAATGCACAACATTTTTTCTTTTAAATTAAATTTTATTGTTAGTCACCATAGTAATTGCAGATTTTGTAAAGTATTTGGTTTTGAGACGGGTGCGTGGGGGTTGGACCCAAAATGCACGACTCAGAAACAATAATGGAATAAAGTCCCGTCAGGGCTTTATTTGGGACGAATCCCAGGAGCGTCGTCACAACAAGCAAGTCCATACACGTAGATCCAGCCAAACAAACGATAAACAAACAAAAAGCACGGTGCCGAGGGAAGAGGCAAACTCGTAGTCGGTAAACGTGCAGGGAGGTCCGGTAGCAGGAGAGCTGTCAGCGGGGCAGATGTACAGGCGGACGGCAGGCAGAGTCGTAATCGAGGGCAATGCGGAAGTCGAAACCATAAAACAATCAGCGAGGCAAAAGTACAAAGAAGGTAGGCGAGGACGTGGTCAAAAAACAAAACGATGGTAAACGAAACAGAAATCAATAAACAATAGTCGGTAAACAGGCTTGGATCTTAACGTGAACCAATCAACATAACAAGGTAATATAATCGTACGAAACATAACTAGACATGACAAGAAAATAAATCGTAACGAAACATAACTAAACAACATGACGAACCTAGACTAACATAATACATGATAAGACACTACGTGACTAAGACAACATGAATAAACATAAAACATGGCGAGACAGACCTGAAACGTGACAGGTTTCTTGAAAAACGCTATGTACAATTGTAAATACAATTTTCATGATTTTCATTATTATTATGTCTATCATCATTATACCATTATTATATGAGGCTCATAGACGATGCGATTTTTCTGTGTCAATCTATATAATGATTTACCGCATATTTAATTTAAAATTAAAATTAAGATGGCCAACTTGTTTTTGATTATTTGCAAAAAATGAGTGTTAAATACATATTAAACATAAGCACTCAGAGAGACCTGTGATCTGGAGAAATTAGTCGTATCAATAGAAACTAACACGGCAACCAATGCGACTTATTTTACTCCCATGCAATAGCCTATATTTCGGAGCTGCGCGCATGTTGATTTCCCTGCGTAATAGCCATATTAACAAATAGTAAAATGCTTAAACGGGGAAATTCATTGGGCTCCACCGCCACGTGATGCAGGTCACACACCGATCATTAATCCTGCCTCCGTTCTTACAGACATGATAACTTGTTGGTGTCTGAGCCAACCGTAACGGAAATTGTTTGCTTGATAATGCCCGTTCGTTTTCCAGAAAACTTCAACCTTTAGTGAACTGCATGCAAGTGAATGGCGGACCACAGACAGCACAATCAGCTTTCTCCACATGTAACTTCAATCGCGCGTATATTTAAGCCAATATCCAGCCTGCCAGGTGTTCCGTCACCTTGAACGTGAGCATGGTTTAAACTGTGCTCTTGCGTTCTCTAGTACCACACAATCTTTTGCATATTGTATCTATTGATGGCTGTTTCACATACATGTAAAATGAAATGCAACAAGAAAACGCTACTCACTAGCTCTCCTCAGCATAGGTCGGTGTTGAAATCCGTGAATGTGCTTCTCAACTCATACTACAGAATTTATCTATTTTCTGTATAAAGCGCGCCAACTTGGGAATTCGTCTGGAAATCTGAAACTGCCCTCCATTGGCTGTCGAATGTGTAATCCCTTTGGTGGCTAAGGGAGGCATTTATGAGGTCACAGTTGACACTGCGTTTTGTCAATTAGCAGTAACCTTTTTACACACCGATTTATGCTGCAGTTTGCCGCTTTTAACTTCAATTGGAACATATCCACAGTACTTTGTACATATTTAGTAATGATTACATATTTCAAAGATATACAAGATTAGCGATAACATTAAAACCACCTACTTAAACCAGATATTTAATGATTAAATTCTACAAATTATTCTGGAGCACCTGTTAAGATAGACATGATCCTGAACACCTACCAAGATATTTAAATAACAAAACAATGCACAAAATTTTAAAATTTTAATTCAATTTTATTGTTACTCACCATAGTAATTGCAGATTTTGTAAAGTATTTGGTTTCTTGAAAAATGCTATGTACAATTGTAAATACAATTTTCATGATTTTCATTATTATTATGTGTATCATCATTATACCATTATTCTATGAGGATGGTATGATTTAGCAGTGCAACCCACATTAATATTTTGTGTGGGCTCACATAGACATTACACATATACTCTAAATCAGTTATGAAATAAATGTACCCAGAACTGCACTGGCGCTTATATTTTGAAGATGGAGCCTTAAAGCAATAGTTCACCAAACAATTATCAGCTGATTTCTGATGTCAAAAAGAGTCTAATGGCAAAATGAATTCACATTTAAAAGGATGTTTTCCATACAAACATTACCTTGCTCAATCACAAATTAATGGTAATGATAGGAAAGCCTTTGGGCTGAAATTAGCTGGTTCATATTTTATCTATTGATTTTGATATTAAGACCTATTTAACTGTTTAACATTTAGAAATACATGTGTGTATTTCAAATTAAGATATGGAGATATATACTGACTGAAACAAATGGATTTTGATATTCCTCTGACTATTATCTTCATTGTCATGACTTGAATGTGACACTGATATTTTTTTCCTTCTTCAGAGCATAAATTACTAGAAAGTAACAAGGCACATAATTGGTACATTTTAAGTACATATAGCAACAAAATAAAAATTGGTTTCTAGAAATTAATCTCTGGGTTCCTCTGAAAATAATCTATTTGGTTGTTGATTCAAAGAGAATATTTGATTGAATCCTCAGCAGCCTGCCCAGTGGTATGTGTTGTTTGAAGTAGACCACCATAGTTACAGTACCCATAGCTGGTATTAATGCAATGTGTGTCAGAAACCTTGTCAGTGCATAGGTCTTTTTCAGCTTTTGCCCACCATTATGACATTATCTCTCACTTTAAACATAGTTTTTGTGTTGAATTTCCAGACTTTTTTTACCGGAAGTTAATGTAATCATATCTATATAAACAGTGGTTGCCCTAACCGATGACATCTTGTATTATCAGAAAGTAAACCATTTCAAAATCTGCATTTTGCAATATTCCACTTGCGTTCTGAATAAACTCTGTTAATTTTACCATAATAAATTGAACTATTATTGACAAATATAATTAGAATTTTTGACCATTTAAAAAGAACAGAGAACCGTAGGTAATTTAAGACTGCTACCTATCAAATGCATAATGGCCCTTACATGTAAATATCACAGCAGCAAGAGCTTCAGTGAAGTAACTAACAAGCCTTGAACCCCTTGAACCACATTCTTTTCCGCCTTTTCCAGACCGAGTCAAAAATGAAATAGTTGAAGTTACGGTAATTGTCCGGAAGCATTGAGATGGCTGATTTTGCTAAACTTTCAGCTACTGTTGGGCTTGTGGCATTGCAAGCGGTAGTTTGTTTTAAACCAATTAGTTCGCTTGGTCACTAAGCAAGCGCAAAAAGAGAAGAGATCACGACAACACATGCTAAATGCCGAAAGCTGATCGGCTTAGAAACACATTCATATATTTCCACAGGGCCAGTCTACATATGTGTGTGTGTGGCAGCAATTATATCCACAGGGTCAGTCGCATTTGCTGTAGCTTCTCAAACCAGCACCTTTTAACACGATAAAGTTATCCTCAAAATATCTGCTTGTTTGGAATGCAAGATAAAGTGACCATTTACATTTACATTTACATTTTTTGTCATTTGGCAGGGGGGGGGGGGGTTAGACAAGGATAGGGGTATCAGAAGGGGGGGGGGAATCAGGAGGGAGGACTAAGGTAAAGTTTGAAAAGATGTGTTTTGAGTCTGCGTCGAAATAGGGGGAGGGATTCTGCTGTCCTGACAGTGGTAGGCAAGTCATTCCACCACTGAGGAACCAGAACGGAAAACAGGCGTGAACGTGCAGCTCGAGGTCTAGCTGGGGAGTAGGGAGTGATCAGGGATTGTATGTAAGGTGGGGCAGTCCCCTGAGCAGCCTGAAATGCCAACACTAGGGCCTTGAATCGGATGCGTGCGGCAATAGGAAGCCAGTGGAGGCTAATGAGAAGCGGGGTGACATGAGTCGACCTGGGCAGACTGGTGATCAGGTAGGCTGCAGCATTCTGGACCAGCTGGAGGGGCTTGATGGCGCATGCTGGGAGACCGGCTAGGAGGGAGTTGCAGTAATCCAGGTGGGATTGAGCCCCTCCAAGTCACCTGGTAGGAGCGGCCAGACAGGTAGGAGGAAAACCAAGCGAGTGCCGACCCTGTGACACCTATCCCAGACAGCGATGAGAGCAGAATCTCATGGTTGACTGTCTCGAAGGCAGCCGACAGGTCAAGGAAGATGAGGACAGAGGAGAGGGATTTGGCTTTAGCAGAGTGGAGTGCCTCAGTGACCGCGAGCAGGGCAGTCTCAGTGGAGTGGCCACTCTTGAAGCCGGACTGGTTGGGATCATGGAGATTGTTGTGAAGAAGATAAGTGGATAGTTGGGAGCAGACCGCCCGTTCCAGAGTTTTAGCGAGAAAGGGAAGAAGAGAGACAGGCCGGTAGTTGTTCAGGGCAGAGGGGTCAAGAGTAGGTTTTTTGAGCAGGGCAGTGACTCTGGCCCTCTTCAGGGAAGAGGGCATGGTGCCGGAAGAGAGGGAGGTGTTGATTAGAGAGGAGAGAAAAGGGAGAATGTCATTGGATATAGATTGTAGGAGGGGAGAGGGGATGGGGTCAAGAGGACAGGTGGTCGGGCGGTGGGATGTAAGGAGTTTCAATGTGTCAGCGTCAGAGAGGGGAGAAAAGGAGGCTAGGGAGTTGGGGAAGGTAGGAGGGAGCAGGGGGAGAGGGTTGTGAGACGGAATTGCGAATGGCATCAACCTTCTTTTCAAAGAAGGAGACAAAGTCATCAGTGAGTGATGAGGGGGGTGGGGGGGGAGAAGAGAGGAGAAAGTTGAAAACATTTTGCGGGGATTAGAAGCGACCGCGTTAATTTTTGAGTGAAAGAAGGAAGATTTAGCTAGAGAGACAGAGGAATGGAAAGATGATAAGAGGGCATGGAAGGAAGCCATATCACTGGGGAGACAGGACCTTTTCCATTTTCTCTCCGCTGCCCGCAGTTTTGTTCGGACAGCTCGTAGAGCATCAGAAAGCCAAGGACTGGGGGGGAGGCTAGTTTGGTAGCGAGGGGACACAGAAAGGAGGATGAGAGGGAGGACATGAGAGTTGTAGCAGCATCGTCGGGAGACAGTCGAGAGAAAGACTCCGCGGATGGTAAGGAGGAAAGGATTGTAGATGAGAGGGTGGAGGTAGACAGGTGGCGTAGGTTCCGCGGACAGGTGACAGTGGATGGTGGGAGAGATGGATGGGTGTTATAGGAGAGTGGAAGAGAAAAAGAGATGAAGGAGTGGTCAGATATATGGAGTGGTGTTACAGAGAGGTTGGTTGTTGTGCAGCTCCTTGTGAAGATGAGGTCAAGAAGGTTGCCTGCTTTGTGGTTGGGAGGGGAAAGAGTGAGGGTAAGGTCAAAAGAAGAAAGGAGGGAGAGAAAGGTAGACTGGGTGGACTCCGAGTTGAGGTTGAAGTCACCCAGGAGGATCAGGGGGGTGTCATTTACTGGTGAGGAGCTAAGGAGGCTGTCCATCTCATCCAAGATGAGAGTGATAAACAACAATAATAAACAGTTTGCATGGCAAAGTAACAGAAACCGCATGAAATTCAAAAGAGGAGAAGGAGAGCGATGAGGAGAAGACACTAGATCTCCATGAGGATGAGATTAGGAGACCTGTGCCACCTCCTCTGCCAGAGGTTCTGGGTGTGTGGGAAAAAGAGAAGGCAGAGGAAAGGGCAGCCGGGGTGGTTGTGTTCTCTGGTGAGAGCCACGTTTCAGTTAAAGCAAGAAAGTCAAGGTTGAGGTGGGAGGCATAGACAGATATGAAGTCTGCTTTCTGGATGGTGGACTGGCAGTTCCAGAGGCCACCAGCCACACAGAGATCAATACCAGCCGATCTGGGAGGGAAGATGAGGTTTGAGATATTCTGCCCATGTTGGCGGGAGGCGAACCTCCTACCTGACTGGGACCTGGGGAGAGGAGAGAGGACAGGGATGGGAAGGAAACGCATGGAGGGAACTAGGGAGTACAAGAGGAATAAAACATAGGGCAGGCAGCGAAAACAAAAACACTCATCAGGCTCTTAGACAGCCTGGATGGACACCCGTAGATAGACACCCCCGACTTAGTACACCTGCGACTTCGTACACCGAGGCAAGTAGCCGAGGCTGCCGCACACAGCTGCTGCTGGTGCACTGCACAACTGCTTAACATTACTTTACAACTAAGCCAATATAGACTAACTAGCTAAGAATAAAATCATAGAGATAGCCAGCTATCCTAACAAGGCACACCAATAGACATTCAATGGCTAGAATAGCAACAGACTAACCAGAGATGCAGTTTTTTGTGGTGTAAAGTATGTTACCCATTTATCCAGGGTCAGACATAATGGGTCTCATTAATGAAACGTGAGCAGAACGAATTTGTGTGTAAAATGTGAGTAGAGGGAAATTTACTGGTTTTTGGCATTCATCAATATTTTAGTAGCTCCGATCTTTTCGTAGCTACTAACAAAATCTACACCTGCTGCTGACCACACGTAGTGCTTGTGTAAATTCAAGAATGCACATAAATAATGCTTGTCACTATTGGAAATTTACATTTTAATTCATATTGGGCTCTGTTATGTAAACAATACGCAGATGCCTTTGAAACACGTGATATTAACATGACAAACAATTAAAACTATAACACATTTAGTTAAATTAGTTGCCAATTAGCAGGTTTAAGATCCAGATTAGGTTCATGATTGTGAATTATCTATGTAAATCGACTCAATAGATTACACATTCTTTGTGATGCATTTAAACGTTGTGGCACGGTGGCCTGGTGGGACGCATGATGCATTTATCCTGCGTAATAGTGCAGTTGGCACACGTTTGGAGGATGGAGCTGTGAGGAACGGCTGACTCATTGGTAAGAATATAGCCTGCCTATACAATTGCATGTGTGTTTTATATATGGACTTACCCTTCTATATCCATAGGGGATAGGGGTTACCCACTGACGCCGTGGCTTATGACCCCACTGACCAACCCACAGACACCACAGGAGCTGGCATACAATGAGGCGCACGCTGCTACTCAGGCCGTTGTGGAGCGCACAAACAGGCTCTTGAAGGCAAGATGGATCTGCCTGGACAATAAAGGTGGTACCCTTCTTTATGTACCCGGGAAGGTGTGCAAAATAATATTAGCCTGCTGTGTCCTGCACAATGTGGCCATTAAACAGGGCCTTCCCCTGCCTGAAGTTCCCAATGCAGAGGAACGACTGCCTCCGGAACCAGCTCTTGGGCCTCGAGATGCGGCTGCTATACAGACACGCCAGCAACTTGAAGAGCAATTTTAAGGTAAGTGTTGCTAAGACTGAATAAGCTGTGCACATTTTAGGCCGACAAGCTTTCCAAAAAGTTAGTTTCATTTGTATTTTGTTTTATATTTATATTTCAGTTGTATGTATATATTTTCTGTTTCAGTAGGCTACCTCAGTTCATTTTCATGTCATGCTCTTTAAAATGTATACAAATAGGCTATATTTAATTATCAGAGTAAAAGAGAGTAGCTTGATTATCTTGTAGTAAATAAGTGTTTTCCCAGGATAAACACAGACATCACACAATACTGACAACATAACACTTTATTGTTGAGGACGCAAAAGTGCCTTGCAGATTTCTTTCAAGCTGGTGTTAATTTCTTGGAGGGACGTGTTGATTTGGTTGACTGCTGTAAGTAGACTTTCTTGATTCCTCAGGACCTCATCCGTAAGGTCAGCCAGATCACCTCTTCGGCCTCTGTGCCTGGGTGCAGCAGGAGCAGCAGCGGCGGCAGCAGGTGGTGGAGCCACATCATGGGAGGAGCACTCGCCAGCTAGAAATATGAGACAACGTTTGTTTTTTTGCGTTTTATGTGTGGCTCTTTTTTCATTTGAAAGAAACATTAAATACATCTTATTTGAGAAATGTTTAATTTACGTTGGCTGCAGACTGACTTATTTGGAGCTGTACAGTATAAAACAGAGCTTTAGGCTATTAAGATTCAAATAATTTGAAGACGATACATACAAAACTGCACTGGGCTATATGTTATCCGTATCCTTTCCTGAAATGAATGTTAAATAGCTCTACATTCCGACACTGATATCCATTACGCACCATTACGCACAATATAACATTACTGGTTTCCCGTTTCCACTTCATTCAATCCGATGTCTCCAGTGGAGGCATGCCGGTGTCTCCGTCAGGTATAATTCCTGACAGGGAGGTCTCCCCAATAATGCCAGCGATGCGCTCGTCAGCAGGTGATATTTGTGCCTGTGAGCCTCCTCCTCCTGTGGCTGATGCATGTCTTTTTTGTGCGCTTATGCGTTTCTTTGCCTCCAGTTTCATGTCAAACCATTTACGTTTAAACTCAGATATGGTTCTATTGTCTACAGAGGCAACATTAACAGCATCTGTCACCTCCTTCCAGGCCTTTGCTTTGCCTGTCCCTGTCACAACACCACTACTGATAAAAATAAAATATTTTTTCTTGACTCCACTTCACCCAAGATGATTTCGATCTCCGCTTCGGAAAAGTTTTTTTTTCTTTCTCTCTCTTTCCTTGTTTGCGCCATGATGACTGACAGGTCGACTGGATGCGTCTACACCTCCTTATATGGTAATCATTGTCTATTCGTGGGCGGGGATTTATGCTAATTGCTGATTACCGGGAGCGCGCTTTCACTTTACGATGGATTGGCATTCATGATCATACACACGTGTTTACGATCAGATCTGAGTTTCCTGCGGCATTCATGAATCCGGAGTAGTTTTTTAGTAGCGTGGACATTTATGTGCAAATCTGCACATAGATTTACTAACATTTCATGAATGAGACCCAATGTTCGTTAGATATTTGCAAAATCAGATCCTAGAGCCGACAGGGTAAAACACTTTTTTATTTAAGTTGGCTAACTTAATTATAGCTTTCTACAGTTGTATTGCTAGCTACTAGTAACTAACAAGACAGTTAGCTATCAATAGCTAATGTTCGCTGAGCTAACTGCCATCTTGAAAGCGGTCAGAAATAATCTGTCATGACAAGGAGTGTGTCCCATTAGCCACTACAACGCTCCTCCACTCTGTGCTCTGGAAATATATAGCATATATATATATATATACAGTGGTGTCAAAAAGTGTTTGCCCCCTTCCTGATTTGTTCTTTTTTTGCATGTTTGTCACACTCAAATGTTTCCGATCATCAAACACATTTAAATATTAGTCAAAGACAACACAAGTAAACACAAAATGCAGTTTTTAAATGAAGGTTTTTATTATTAAGGGAGAAAAAAAATCCAAATCTAGATGGCCCTGTTTGAAAAAGTGATTGCCCCCCCTGTTAAAACATAACTTAACTGTGGTTTATCAAACATGAATTCAATTTATCTAGCCACACCCAGGCCTGATTACTGCCACACCTGTTCTCAATCAAGAAATCATTTAAATCGGACCTGCCTCACAAAGTGAAGTCGACCAAATGATCCTCAAAAGCTAGACATCATGCCGAGATCTAAAGAAATTCAGGAACAAATGAGAAAGAAAGTAATTGAGATCTATCAGTCTGGAAAAGGTTATAAAGCCATTCATAAAGCTTTGGGACTCCGGCGAACCACAGTGAGAGCCATTATCCACAAATGGCGAAAACATGGAACAGTGGTGAACCTTCCCAGGAGTGGCCGGCCGACCAAAATTACCGACGACTCATCCAAGAGGTCACCAAAGACCCCACAACAACATCCAAATAACTGCAGGCCTCACTTGCCTCAGTTAAGGTCAATGTTCATGACTCCACCATAAGAAGGAGACTGGGCAAAAATGGCCTGCATGGCAGAGTTCCAAGACGAAAACCACTGCTGAGCAAAAAGAACATTAAGGCTCATCTCAATTTTGCCAGAAAACATCTTGATGTTCCCCAGGACTTTTGGGAAAATACTCTGTGGTCTGACGAGACAAAGGTTGAACTTTTTGGAAGGTGTGTGTCCCATTACATCTGGCTTGAAAGTAACACCGCATTTCAGAAAAAGAACATCGTACCAACAGTAAAATATGGTGGTGGTAGTGTGATGGTCTGGCGCCGTTTTGCTGCTTCAGGACCTGGAAGACTTGCTGTGATAAATGGAACCATGAATTCTGCTGTCTACCAAAAAATCCTGAAGGAGAATGTCCGGCCATCTGTTCGTGACCTCAAGCTGAAACGAACTTGGGTTCTGCAGCAGGACAATGATCCAAAACACACCAGCAAGTCCACCTCTGAATGGCTGAAGATAAGTCATTCCTAACCTGAATCCTATTGAGATGCTGTGGCATGACCTTACAAAGGCGGTTCATGCTCAAAAACCCTCCAATGTGGATGAATTACAACAATTCTGCAAAGATGAGTGGGCCAAAATTCCTCCACAGCGCTGTAAGAGACTCATTGCAAGTTATCGCAAACGCTTGATTGCAGTTGTTGCTGCTAAGGGTGGCCCAACCAGTTATTAGGTTTAGGGGGCAATCACTTTTTCACACAGGGCCATCTAGATTTGGATTTTTTTCTCCCTTAATAATAAAAACCTTCATTTAAAAACTGCATTTTATGTTTACTTGTGTTGTCATTGACTAATATTTAAATTTGTTTGATGATCTGAAACATTTAAGTGTGACAAACATGCAAAAAAAATTAGAAATAAGGAAGGGGGCAAACACTTTTTCACACCACTATATATATATATATATATATATATATACAGGGCTCTCAAGTTTCATGAAAAACTTGGCCGAATCCACTTCTCCCAATTATAATTTTGTTTATAATTGAGTTTATATAAACTATATGTCACGATATTACACAATATTGTCCAGTGGTGCAGTGTCAAGATTGGTGCAGTGTCAAGTAAATTGAATTTTAATAAATAAATTAATAAAATACTTAGCGTTTTTCTTGTAAAATTGTCTGGTAGACTGTAAACCCCGGGAAAAAATGAATTTTTTCAATTTTGGAATAAGGCTGTAACATAACAAAATGTGGAAAAAGTGAAGCGCTGTGAATACTTTCCGGATGCACTGTAATTCTGACAAGGCTATTTTGTCATGCCTGCTGTGTTTTTCACCATTCATTAATGTCATGTTTTATACAACAGTCAAAAGCCATGTACAACATTGTTGCTGCCCAACTGAAAATAACTTCACTGAACCACCACCCCCTTCAAGGCATTCCAGCTCTATTCACAGAAATTAAAATCAAAATCAGGAGGACATATTGTTTAATATTTGCCTCATGGGGCTGGAAATGAATAACTGCATTTCAGACAAAAGTAATGTCATGCATTTTTTATTTTAAAAAATGTAGTCCAGTCATGTTACATAAGCTAAAATGACACCTGGAGCATAACAATTATAAATGGACAACCCCTTATTTTGTAATACTGATTCACGTATATCTGCACCCTTTAAGGTACAAACAGTAGTCCACTCGTTAGGGCTATAATGGGTTTGCCCCTGGGTCGTGCACGTTAATATTGGATACATTGTAGGGATAGCATAGACTCTGAGAAATGCACTTGTGTTGCACGTGGTGACAAACCGTTATATTATAGCCTAACTTACTTTCTTGAAAAATGAACAAAGTGAATCTCTTCAGAATAAACTGCAAATCTAAACAATGAATGGACAGGAACTTGAGCATCCGCAAACATTTGATGTCACGGACACGTTAAAAACACCCTGTTGCTCCGTCGTGAAACATCAGCCAACTAGCTAATTAACATTTCCTTCTTTTTTCAGGGCCTTAGTTTTACAGGAACTACGGAAGCCCCACTGGGACCAACGGCATTCACCATCATAAGATAGTCGACAAATTCAATATCCATCCATCCATTATCTGAACCCGCTTATCCTGATCAGGGTCGCAGGGGGGCTGGAGCCTATCCCAGCATACATTGGGCGAAAGGCAGGAATACACCCTGGACAGGTCGCCAGCCTATCACAGGGCACACACACCATTCACTCACACACTCATACCTACGGACAATTTAGACTCTCCAATCAGCCTAACGTGCATGTCTTTGGACTGTGGGAGGAAACCGGAGTACCCGGAGGAAACCCACGCAGACACGGGGAGAACATGCAAACTCCGCACAGAGAGGCCCCGGCCGACAGGGATTCGAACCCAGGACCTCCTTGCTGTGAGGCGGCAGTGCTACCCACTGCACCATCCGTGCCGCACAAATTCAATATACAAACATAAAATAAAACATTAGTACCTACTTTTCATGCACGCACCAGCACTATCAATAAATAGCATGCAACACAAACAATTCCCAAATCAGGAAATGGCACTTACAAGTATGACTAATTGTCATTCTATAATTTATCCATCCTCATTGGTTATGGGGTGGGGCAATGAGTGGGGGAAAGAATGGAAAGGAAAGAAATGGTGATCTTGATAGATAGGGAGAGATGCGAGGAGTAAATAGAGGTCGCCACGGAAACGACTACGGTGGAAACTTTCCGGTAAACTGATACGTTTGAGTCTCACTCTACAACTCTCAGTAAAAATGATGTGCTTTCTAATAGAGTACATCACATACATTGTATTGCAATTGTAAAATAATTAATGATCGAATTGTGACCTGTGCTAACGCTAAATATTAACCACTCATGTTAATGTAGCTAGCAAGCAAATCGCATTGGTTTGGCCATAACACTACTGTGGTGTATTGATTAAAAGTTCGCTAGTCGCGTAGCCATTGAAGTTAACATCAGCGCCTCTGCTTAACTGTGAGATGAGATTTAGCATTCTACAAGCCACGCAGATAGCGCCACTGGCTACCAGGAAATTACGTCATTTTCGAAGTTTCAAACGCTAGAACCTAGAAATAAATGGGGGGCGACAAGGATCACCAGATCGATCCCCCGTCCGGGACGTGTCGAGGCGTCCCTGAGCAAGACACCCAACCCCCAAATGCCCCTGACGAGCTGGTCGGCGCCTTGCGTGGCGGCCAGTCGCCGTCAGTGTGTGAGTGTGTGTATGAATGGGTGATACTTGCCATTATTCTTTTGAAAATGTAAATTTACAACAACCTTCGACACTACGCCTGAGATTTCCATGCTGCTACTTTGACTTTCTGGAGCATAGCCAGTATTCTGTTCCTGATTTCTTTGGTTGCCAGAGAATACACAATGGGGTTCAGACAGGACGGAATGCAGGAGGCTAACGACAAGTTCGCCATTCTGACGTTTGGATCGACTTCGAATAAGAAAAGTTCAGTGAGGTAAAGCGTTATTGTCGGCACGTAGAAAATCGCCACTAAAATGAGATGTTCTGTGCACGTTGCAAGTGCTTTGTACCGGTTTTCCACATTTTTCATTCGAAACACAGTTCTCAAAATCCATGCGTAGGAAATGGCAATTAAAGTCAGGGGCCCAAACGAAAGCATTATTGACAGAACAGAAGTAGCGGTCCATTGCAGTGTATTATCATTGCAGGACAGATTGAATACTGCCTCGTAGCCACACACAAAGTGGTTCACAATGAGTGAATCACAAAAGGACAGTTTTTTCAAGATCGCGATCAAGAAAATCATGACGCCTGCAAAAACCAGCCAAAGAATCGCTAAAATACTGATCATGGTCGTGGGGGTGTTGATAGAATTATGCCTCAGTGGAAAACATATCGCAATGAACCGGTCATATGCTAACACAGTGAGGGAAAATGACTCCAATATTACAGCAGTATAATAAAAAAAAATTTGTGACAGGCATGCATTGTACGATATAAAGAGATCTTTGGTAACAACAGGCTTAATCGTACCGGGAATAAAGGCTGTACTGGACACCAAGTCGACAAACCCTAAATTAGCCACCGCAATGTACTTTGGAGAATGAAGCCGATGATCTATACATATTATGGAAATTATAAATGAGTTGCACAAAATGGTTACAATATAAATGAACCCGAGGAAACCAACAAACAAATGAGCGAACTTTAAATACGTAAATCCGATAACGTAAAATCCCGCTGGTGTAATTATGGAGTCGTTTGTAATAGAAGTGGCGATAATTCCCATGGCGCGTGCAGCGTTCAGAACCTCCACGCGTCTCCTTTTCCTCTGGGCCCTGAAAGAGAAATTGATGAATGGCAATCAATGAAAACATACAACCACGTGGCAATTCAGACTACCTTGGTCATTATTTAATTTGCTTTACATTTCGACATTCAGCAGACGCTCCATCCGCTATACGGATTTCCCCCCCATTCTGTCCAATCATATAGCGGTGTATTTCCTCTTTAGAAGTTCAAGGTGAGTAGGCTACCTTTTAAATGGTAGGCTATATCGTCAGCAGCCTAGCTTGGAAAATACCGCCTTTGAGTTAGAAGACAGTTCATCAGGAATTATAGGCCTCCTACATCGATAACCGATCCATTGTCCGGACCAGCGGATTCGTTTAATTTGCATTTTAGTCCACATTAACAGTTTGGCAGGCTCATAGACGGTGCGACGTTTCTGTGTCAATCTATGGAATGATTTTACTGCATATTTAATTAAATTAAGCTGGCCTACTAGTTTTCGATTATTTGCAAAAATGAGTGTTAAATACGTATTAAACATAATTACTCAGAGAGACCTGTGATCTGGAGAAATGAGTCTTATCAATTGAAACCGACTTATTTTACTCCCATGCAATACCCTATATTTCCTCTTGCGTAATAGCCATATTAACAAATAGCAAAAAGCCACGTGATGCAGGTCACACACCGACCATTATCCCTGCCTCCGTTCTAACAGGCATGATAACTTGCTGGTGTCTGAGCCAACCATCTGATCTGCCCGTTATTACCCATTTAGGGTGGACAATTATAAAGAGCCAAATGCGCATTTTTTGTCTGTCTTGACTACTACTCCAAGAAATAACGGAAATGGTTTGCTTGATAGTGCCCGTACGTTTTCCAGAAAACGTCCACCTTTAGTGAACTGCATGCAAGTGAATAGCCGGACCACAGACAGCAAAATACTACAATCAGCTTTCTCCACTCGTAACTTCAATGGCGCGCTTATTTAAGCCAATATCCAGCCTGGTTTTCGTCACCTTGAGCATGGTTTAAGCTTTGCTCTTGCGTTCTCTAGTACCACTCAACCTTTTGCATATTGTATCTATGGAACTATAGCTGTTTCACATACATGTAAAAAATAAACGCAACAGGAAACCGCTACTCACTAGCTCTCCTCAGCATAGGTCGGTGTTGAAATCCGTGAATGTGCTTCTCTACGCATACTGCGGAATTTATCTCTTTTCGGTGTAAACCGCGCCTACGTGGGAATTCGTCTGGAAATCTGAAACTACCCTCCATTGGCTGTCGAATGTGTAATCCATTTGGTGGCTCAGGGAGGCATTGATGAGGTCACAGTTGACACTGAGTTTTGCCAATTAGCAGTAACCTTTACATACACCGATTTACGCTGCAGTTTGCCGCTTTTAACTTCAATAGGAACATATCCACAGTACTTTGTACATATTTAGTAATTATTACATATTTCAAAGACAGACAAGATCAGCGATAACATTAAAACCACCTGCCTAAACCAGAAAATTAATGATTAAATTCTAAGATAGACATGATCACCTACCAAGATATTTAAATAACAAAACAATGCACTTTTAAATTAAATTTTATTGTTAGTCACCATAGTAATTGCAGATTTTGTAAAGTATTTGGTTTCTTGAAAAACGCTATGTACAATTGTAAATACAATTTTCATGATTTTCCTTATTATTATGTCTATCATCATTATACCATTATTATATGAGGATGGTATGATTTAGCAGTGCAACCCACATTAATATTTTGTGTGGGCTCACATAGACATTACACATATACTCTAAATCAGTTATGAAATAAATGTACCCAGAACTGCACTGGCGCTTATATTTTGAAGATGGAGCCTTAAAGCAATAGTTCACCAAACAATTATCAGCTGATTTCTTATGTCAAAAAGAGTCTAATGGCTAAATGAATTCACATTCAAAAGGATGTTTTCCATACAAACATTACCTTGCTCAATCACAAATTAATGGTAAAGATAGGAAAGCCTTTGGGCTGAAATTAGCTGGTTCATATTTTATCTATTGATTTTGATATTAAGACCTATTTAACTGTTTAACATTTAGAAATACATGTGTATATTTCAAATTAAGATATGGAGATATATACTGACTGAAACAAATGGATTTTGATATTCCTCTGACTATTATCTTCATTGTCATGACTTGAATGTGACACTGATATTTTTTTTTCTTCTTCAGAGCATAAATTACTAGAAAGTAACAAGACACATAATTGGTACATTTTAAGTACATATAGCAGCAACATATTACCTAATTGATTTCTAGAAATTAATCAACTCCTGGGTTCCTCTGAAAATAATCTATTTGGTTGTTGATTCAAAGAGAATATTTGATTGAATCCTCGGCAGCCTGCCCAGTGGTATGCATTGTGTGTCAGAAGCCTTGTCAGTGCATAGGTCAAGATAATGTTCTCGGTGCTTCCTCTGTGAGAATTTTCTGTCTTTTTCAGCTTTTGCCCACCATTATGACATTATCTCTCACTTTAAACATAGTTTTTGTGTTGAATTTCCAGACTTTTTTTTACCGGAAGGCAATGTAATCATATCTATATAAACAGTGGTTGCCCTAACCGATGACATCTTGTATTATCAGAAAGTAAACCATTTCAAAATCTGCATTTTGCAATATTCCACTTGCGTTCTGAATAAACTCCGTTAATTTTACCATAATAAATTGAACTATTATTGACGAATATAATTAGAATTTTTGACCATTTAAAAAGAACAGAGAACCGTAGGTAATTTAAGACTGCTACCTATCAAATGCATAATGGCCCTTACATGTAAACATCACAGCAGCAAGAGCTTCAGTGAAGTAGCTAACAAGCCTTGAACCCCTTGAACCACATTCTTTTCCGCCTTTTCCAGACCGAGTCAAAAATGAAATAGTTGAAGTTACGGTAATTGTCCAGAAGCATTGAGATGGCTGATTTTGCAAAACTTTCAGCTACTGTTGGGCTTGTGGCATTGCAAGCGGAAGTTTGTTTTAAACCAATTAGTTAGCTTGGTCACTAAGCAAGTGCAAAAAGAGAAGAGATAACGACAACAAATGCTAAATGCCGAAAGCTGATCGAACAACACATTCACATATTTCCACAGGGCCAGTCTACATATGTGTGTGTGTGGCAGCAATTATTTCCACAGGGTCAGTCGCATTTGCTGTAGTTCTCAAATCAGCACCTTTTAACACAACAAAGTTATCCTCAAAATATCTGCTTGTTTGGAATGCAAGATAAAGTGACCACTGATATAAAGTAAATATAGTGTGCTACATACACCAATCAGCCGCAACATTAAACGCACCTGCTTAAACCAGGTGATTAAAAATGCTTTAAACTGTTTAAACTTGTTGATAAATGGTTAATATTTCATTATATGTGTTGAGCTGAATCTCAGGAGTGGGTCTGGAAAACTACACTTCCCAGAGTGCACCAGTAGCAGCAAACAGGCTGCTTGTCGCCTGAGCAGTCATCAGCACTGATTTAGAGCACCTGAGAAGGACTGGGGGAAGCTCAGTCATTCAACCAAACTATTTGCAGAGAGAAGAAGCTCCAAGTCCACTGATAAATTCAGTCCAAAGACGCCAATGGTCGGTGAAATGTTTTATTTGCTTTCATGATGTTTGAACTGTTGTTTAACATGGTCAAGTTTATGTTTAACTGCTGTGTGATTGGTTAATGAAAGCACTGCAGCATTTATTTAATTGATTTTGTGCTTAATGAGTTTGCACTAAGATATTTCATTTTGAGTTTGAAAAGAACCCTGAAAGTATAGAATCCAAAAGGATAATACAAAGGTAAAACCTTACTAAAAATTAGGATTTATCTTTATTCCATTTAAAATGTGGACACCTCATGAAATTGTATTATTTATGCCATTTAAAAGACTTAAGATTGATTAATTTAAAATGTTTAAGATGTTAACTTTTGTTTCTCTGTCTTTAAAGGTTTACAACCTATTGTGTTGACTATTGTGTTGAAAAGACCAACCAACCAAAAGAAAAATAAAAGTTTGAGTTGGAGAGAAATTGAGTTGTCCTTGCGTCCTTTGGAGGGAAAAAGAGGTGGACTTGACAATATGATATGTATACTTTTATGAGCAGATAATCATCAGTGAATTGCATTCAAAAGTTAAATGTTTTGATGAAAATGGAAATCTTGAAAGCTCATTGGGTGGGGGGGTGCATTGTTTTGTTATTCAAATATGTTGTTACATAGTGGTGTTCATGATCACGTCTTAACTGGTGCTCCAGGACATGTAGAATCGTAAAAAAATTAAGACCACCCGCCGTCTTTAAAAATGCATCCATCTAATCCTACAGTTTTACCCTTCTTCCCTCCATTGGAATTACATGGCACTGCATGTGGTGAAACCTATGTAGGGTTACGTGAGCATATTAAGTTGTTGTTTCTTTCCAGCTTGCAGTTAAAAAAACGAAGTTAAAAAAACAAGGATAAAAACAAGAAAGTAAGACTTTTTTTCATTGTGATCGAGGGCCTGTTTTTTTTTTTTTTCATTTTCTAACAGTTATGGTTAGGATTTGGGGAGCTCCATCACAACATAATTTCAATAGCTGCTCACTACACAGGTTAGCTAAATATATGTTTGCTAGCTAGCCACGTGACCAACCAACCATACGCTCTACTGTTCAAACTCTTCAAACTAGCTAACATTACAGCATGATCAAAGACAGCTCTGCCTATATTGCTAGCTATTATAGCTATCCAGGTAATTAATGTAGTGGCGGGCAGTGAAAGAGAATGAACAGAGTAGATGTCATGCCCCATGCCAGGATGTGCTAGCTGTTGATAGCAGCAAATCTGGAGATAACATTACATTAAGGCAATTTTGTTTTGTAAGCTTGCCGGTGACAACTAGTCTGCTGTTGTTGGTTTAATGTATATGCTTAATAATGTTCGTTAGATATTTGCAAAATCAGATCCTAGAGCCGACAGTGTAAAACACTTTTTTATTTAAGTTGACTAACTTAATTATAGCTTTGTACAGTTGTATTGCTAGCTACTAGTAACTAACAAGACAGTTAGCTACCAATAGCTAATGTTCGCTGAGCTAACTGCCATCTTGAAAGCGGTCAGAAATAATCTGTCATGACAAGGAGTGTCCCATTAGCCACTACAACGCTCCTCCACTCTGTGCTCTGGAAATATATAGCATATATATATATATATATATATATATATATACAGTGATGTGAAAAAGTGTTTGCCCCCTTCCTGATTTCTTTTTTTTTTTTTTTTTTTTGCATGTTTCTCACGCTTAAATGTTTCAGTTCATCAAACACATTTAAATATTAGTCAGACAACACAAGTAAACACAAAATGCAGTTTTTAAATGAAGGTTTTTATTATTAAGGGAGAAAAAAAATCCAAACCTACATGGCCCCGTGTGAAAAAGTGATTGCCCCCCCTGTTAAAACATAACTTAACTGTGGTTTATCAAACATGAGTTCAATTTCTCCAGCCACACCCAGGCCTGATTACTGCCACACCTGTTCTCAATCAAGAAATCATTTAAATCGGACCTGCCTCACAAAGTGAAGTCGACCAAATGATCCTCAAAAGCTAGAACTTGGGTTCTGCAGCAGGACAATGATCCAAAACACACCAGCAAGTCCACCTCTGAATGGCTGAAGAAAAACAAAATGAAGACTTTGGAGTGCCTAGTCAAAGTCCTGACCTGAATCCTATTGAGATGCTGTGGCATGACCTTAAAAAGGCGGTTCATGCTCAAACCCTCCACTGTGGCTGAATTACAACAATTCTGCAAAGAAAATTCCTCCACAGCGCTGTAAGAGACTCATTGCAAGTTATCGCAAACGCTTGATTGCAGTTGTTGCTGCTAAGGGTGGCCCAACCAGTTATTAGGTTTAGGGGGCAATCACTTTTTCACACAGGGCCATCTAGATTTGGATTTTTTTCTCCCTTAATAATAAAAACCTTCATTTAAAAACTGCATTTTGTGTTTACTCGTGTTGTCATTGACTAATATTTAAATTTGTTTGATGATCTGAAACATTTAAGTGTGACAAACTAAAAAATAAGAAATAAGGAAGGGGGCAAACATTTTTCACACCACTATATATATATATATATATATATATATATATATATATATATATATACAGGGCTCTCAAGTTTCATGAATCCACTTCTCCCAATTATAATTTTGTTTATAATTGAGTTTATATAAACTATATGTCACGATATTACACAATATTGTCCAGTGGTGCAGTGTCAAGATTGGTGCAGTGTCAAGTAAATTGAATTTTAATAAATAAATTAATAAAATACTTAGCGTTTTTCTTGTAAAATTGTCTGGTAGACTGTAAACCCCGGGAAAAAATGAATACTTTCCGGATGCACTGTAATTCTGACAAGGCTATTTTGTCATGCCTGCTGTGTTTTTCACCATTCATTAATGTCATGTTTTATACAACAGTCAAATGCCATGTACAACATTGTTGCTGCCCAACTGAAAATAACTTCACTGAACCACCACCCCCTTCAAGGCATTCCAGCTCTATTCACAGAAATTAAAATCAAAATCAGGAGGACATATTGTTTAATATTTGCCTCATGGGGCTGGAAATGAATAACTGCATTTCAGACAAAAGTAATGTCATGCATTTTTTATTTTAAAAAATGTAGTCCAGTCATGTTACATAAGCTAAAATGACACCTGGAGCATAACAATTATAAATGGACAACCCCTTATTTTGTAATACTGATTCACGTATATCTGCACCCTTTAAGGTACAAACAGTAGTCCACTCGTTAGGGCTATAATGGGTTTGCCCCTGGGTCGTGCACGTTAATATTGGATACATTGTAGGGATAGCATAGACTCTGAGAAATGCACTTGTGTTGCACGTGGTGACAAACCGTTATATTATAGCCTAACTTACTTTCTTGAAAAATGAACAAAGTGAATCTCTTCAGAATAAACTGCAAATCTAAACAATGAATGGACAGGAACTTGAGCATCCGCAAACATTTGATGTCACGGACACGGTAGGACACGTTAAAAACACCCTGTTGCTCCGTCGTGAAACATCAGCCAACTAGCTAATTAACATTTCCTTCTTTTTTCAGGGCCTTAGTTTTACAGGAACCACGGAAGCCCCACTGGGACCAACGGCATTCGCCATCATAAGATAGTCGACAAATTCAATATACAAACATAAAATAAAACATTAGTACCTACTTTTCATGCACACACCAGCATTATCAATAAATAGCATGCAACACAAACAATTCCCAAATCAGGAAATGGCACTTACAAGTATGACTAATTGTCATTCTATAATTTATCCATCCTCATTGGTTATGGGGTGGGGCAATGAGTGGGGGAAAGAATGGAAAGGAAAGAAATGGTGATCTTGATAGATAGGGAGAGATGCGAGGAGTAAATAGAGGTCGCCACGGAAACGACTACGGTGGAAACTTTCCGGTAAACTGATACGTTTGAGTCTCACTCTACAACTCTCAGTAAAAATTATGTGCTTTCTAATAGAGTACATCACATACATTGTATTGCAATTGTAAAATAATTAATGATCGAATTGTGACCTGTGCTAACGCTAAATATTAACCACTCATGTTAATGTAGCTAGCAAGCAAATCGCATTGGTTTGGCAAGTTTTGCCATAACACTACTGTGGTGTAGATTAAAAGTTCGCTAGTCGCGTAGCCATTGAAGTTAACATCAGCGCCTCTGCTTAACTTTGAGATGAGATTTAGCATTCTACAAGCCACGCAGATAGCGCCACTGGCTACCAGGAAATTACGTAATTTTCCAAGTTTCAAACGCTAGAACCTAGAAATAAATGGGGGGCGACAAGGATCTCCAGATTGATTCCCCGTCCGGGACGTGTCGAGGCGTCCCTGAGCAAGACACCCAACCCCCAAATGCCCCTGACGAGCTGGTCGGCGCCTTGCGTGGCGGCCAGTCGCCGTCAGGTGTGTGTGTATGAATGTTTGAAAAAAAATAATAATAATAATAATAATAAAAGTGGGGGGCGGCATGGCTCAGGCAGTAAGAGCAGTCGTATGGCAGTCGTAGGATTGCCGGTTCGATCCCCCGCCCGGGCTGTGTCGAGGCGTCCCTGAGCAAGACACCTAATCCCCAAATGTTCCTGAAGAGCTGGTCGGCGCCCTGCGTGGCGGCCAGTCGCCGTCAGTGTGTGAGTGTGTGTATGAATTGCCATTATTCATTTGAAAATGTAAATTTACAACAACCTTCGACACTACGCCTGAGATTTCCATGCTGCTACTTTGACTTTCTGGAGCATAGCCAGTATTCTGTTCCTGATTTCTTTGGTTGCCAGAGAATACACAATGGGGTTCAGACAGGACGGAATGCAGGAGGCTAACGACAAGTTCGCCATTCTGACGTTTGGATCGACTTCGAATAAGAAAAGTTCAGTGAGGTACAGCGTTATTGTCGGCACGTAGAAAATCGCCACTAAAATGAGATGTTCTGTGCACGTTGCAAGTGCTTTGTACCGGTTTTCCACATTTTTCATTCGAAACACAGTTCTCAAAATCCATGCGTAGGAAATGGCAATTAAAGTCAGGGGCCCAAACGAAAGCATTATTGACAGAACAGAAGCAGCGGTCCATTGCAGTGTATTATCATTGCAGGACAGATTGAATACTGCCCCGTAGTCACACACAAAGTGGTTCACAATGAGTGAATCACAAAAGGACAGTTTTTTCAAGATCGCGATCAAGAAAATCATGACGCCTGCAAAAACCAGCCAAAGAATCGCTAAAATACTGATCATGGTCGTGGGGGTGTTGATAGAATTATGCCTCAGTGGAAAACATATCGCAATGAACCGGTCATATGCTAACACAGTGAGGGAAAATGACTCCAATATTACAGCAGTATAATAAAAAAAAATCTGTGACAGGCATGCATTGTACGATATAAAGAGATCTTTGGTAACAACAGGCTTAATCGTACCGGGAATAAAGGCTGTACTGGACACCAAGTCGACAAACCCTAAATTAGCCACCGCAATGTACTTTGGAGAATGAAGCCGATGATCTATACATATTATGGAAATTATAAATGAGTTGCACAAAATGGTTACAATATAAATGAACCCGAGGAAACCAACAAACAAATGAGCGAACTTTAAATACGTAAATCCGATAACGTAAAATCCCGCTGGTGTAATGATGGAGTCGTTCGTGATGGGAGTGGCGAGAATTCCCATGGCGCGTGCAGCGTTCAGAACCTCCGACGTGTCTCCTTCTCCTCTGGGCCCTGAGAGAGAAATGGATGAATGGCAATCAATGAAAACATACAACCACGTGGCAATTCAGACTACCTTGGTCATCATTTAATTTGCTTTACATTTCGACATTCAGCAGACGCTCCATCCGCTATACGGATTTCCCCCCCATTCTGTCCAATCATATAGCGGTGTATTTCCTCTTTAGAAGTTCAAGGTGAGTAGGCTACCTTTTAAATGGTAGGCTATATCGTCAGCAGCCTAGCTTGGAAAATACCGCCTTTGAGTTATAAACCAGTTCATCGGGAATTATAGGCCTCCTACATCGATAACCGATCCATTGTCCGGACCAGCTGATTCGTTTAATTTGCATTTTAGTCCACATTAACAGTTTGGCAGGCTCATAGACGGTGCGACGTTTCTGTGTCAATCTATGGAATGATTTTACTGCATATTTAATTAAATTAAGCTGGCCTACTAGTTTTCGATTATTTGCAAAAATGAGTGTTAAATACGTATTAAACATAATTACTCAGAGAGACCTGTGATCTGGGGAAATGAGTCTTATCAATTGAAACTGACTTATTTTACTCCCATGCAATACCCTACATTTCCTCTTGCGTAATAGCCATATTAACAAATAGCAAAAAGCCACGTGATGCAGGTCACACACCGACCATTATCCCTGCCTCCGTTCTAACAGACATGATAACTTGCTGGTGTCTGAGCCAACCATCTGATCTGCCCGTTATTACCCATTTAGAGTGGACAATTATAAAGAGCCAAATGCGCATTTTTTGTCTGTCTTGACTACTACTCCAAGAAATAACGGAAATGGTTTGCTTGATAGTGCCCGTACGTTTTCCAGAAAACGTCCACCTTTAGTGAACTGCATGCAAGTGAATAGCCGGACCACAGACAGCAAAATACTACAATCAGCTTTCTCCACTCGTAACTTCAATGGCGCGCTTATTTAAGCCAATATCCAGCCTGGTGTTCGTCACCTTGAGCATGGTTTAAGCTTTGCTCTTGCGTTCTCTAGTACCACTCAACCTTTTGCATATTGTATCTATGGAACTATAGCTATTTCACATACATGTAAAAAATAAACGCAACAGGAAACCGCTACTCACTAGCTCTCCTCAGCATAGGTCGGTGTTGAAATCCGTGAATGTGCTTCTCTACGCATACTGCGGAATTTATCTCTTTTCGGTGTAAAGCGCGCCTACGTGGGAATTCGTCTGGAGATCTGAAACTACCCTCCATTGACTGTCGAATGTGTAATCCCTTTGGTGGCTCAGGGAGGCATTGATGAGGTCACAGTTGACACTGAGTTTTGCCAATTAGCAGTAACCTTTACATACACCGATTTACGCTGCAGTTTGCCGCTTTTAACTTCAATAGGAACATATCCACAGTACTTTGTACATATTTAGTAATTATTACATATTTCAAAGACAGACAAGATCAGCGATAACATTAAAACCACCTGCTTAAACCAGATAATTAATGATTCAATTCTAAGATAGACATGATCATGAACACCTACCAAGATATTTGAATAACAAAACAATGCACTTTTAAATGAAATTTTATTGTTAGTCACCATAGTAATTGCAGATTTTGTAAAGTATTTGGTTTCTTGAAAAACGCTATGTACAATTGTAAATACAATTTTCATGATTTTCCTTATTATTATGTCTATCATCATTATACCATTATTATACGAGGATGGTATGATTTAGCAGTGCAACCCACATTAATATTGTGTGTTGGCTCACATAGACATTACACATATACTCTAAATCAGTTATGAAATAAATGTACCCAGAACTGCACTGGCGCTTATATTTTGAAGATGGAGCCTTAAAGCGGCGGCACGGATGGTGCAGTGGGTAGCACTGCCGCCTCACAGCAAGGAGGTCTTGGGTTCAAATCCCCGTCGGCCGGGGCCTCTCTGTGCGGAGTTTGCATGTTCTCCCCGTGTCTGCGTGGGTTTCCTCCGGGTACTCCGGTTTCCTCCCACAGTCCAAAGACATGCAGGTTAGGCTGATTGGAGAGTCTAAATTGCCCATAGGTATGAGTGTGTGAGTGAATGGTGTGTGTGCCCTGCGATGGACTGGCGACCTGTCCAGGGTGTATTCCTGCCTTTCGCCCAATGTATGCTGGGATAGGCTCCAGCCCCCCTGCGACCCTGTTCAGGATAAGCGGGTTAAGATAATGGATGGATGGATGGAGCCTTAAAGCAATAGTTCACTAAACAATTATCAGCTGATTTCTGATGTCAAAAAGAGTCTAATGGCAAAATGAATTCACATTCAAAAGGATGTTTTCCATACATACATTACCTTGCTCAATCACAAATTAATGGTAAAAATAGGAAAGCCTTTGGGCTGAAATTAGCTGGTTCATATTTTATCTATTGATTTTGATATTAAGACCTATTAACATTTAGAAATACATGTGTATATTTCAAATTAAGATATGAAGATATATACTGACTGAAACAAATGGATTTTGATATTCCTCTAAATATGAAATATTATTCAGGTCCTGCAGCACCCCCCATGCAATTTACTTTTGATTATCTGTTTATATTAATACATATATCATATAATGAAATATTGAGTGTTTACAGACAAGTGTATACAGTTGAAAGCATTTTTAATCCTGAAAAAAAACTGTTAGTACAGTACAGTTTGAACCAAGCTTGTCTGGACTATTATGTACCCATTTTGTGTCTATCTATGGAACATTTGATTGAAAATTGTATTTCAAATTAAAATAATTTGTTTGCTTATATAACTCATATACAGTGCTGTGAACAAGTATTTCCCCCCGTTTTCCTGATTGGCTACATTTATTATTATTCAACACAAAAACAAAGTTTTAAAGAAGAGATAATGATTGGCAAAATAACCTACGCACTTGTAAATCACTTTGGATTAAAAGCGTCTGCCAAATGACTAAAATGTAAATGTAAATGTAATTCACAGACAGGAAGCAGCGAGAACATTATCTTGACCTATGCTCTGACAAGGCTTCCAACACACAATGCATTAATACCTGCTATGGGTACTGTAACTACTGTGGTCTACTTCAAACAACATGTACCACTGGGCAGGCTGCTGCGGATTCAATCAAATATTCTCTTTGAATCAACAACCAAATAGATTATTTTCAGAGGAACGCAGGAGTTAATTCTTGCTCTGTAAAATAAATTAAAAGAGGTAATCACTGCCAAATTACATAAGTACATTGTGTATATCTGAGCTAAAGGATAGATGTTCAGACTGCTGTACATTAAGAGAGAACATCACAGCAGAGAAGATTTGTACATGGTTTGAAGAATTTGTGATTTGATTGATTAGTTATTAATTAGTATTAGTTTCTATTGTTAGTATGTGTAGTTTTATTTTAAATGTATTTCCTGTCATATTGTACGGCTTCTACTGATTTTTGTCAACAGCGATCTCTTGATGAAATGAGACAGGTCTCAATGAATCCTCCCTGTGTAAATACAGAATAAATCAAATTAATATTTAGTTAAAATATATATTTAAATTAAATCTTAAATCTGTTACTTTTAGATTAATGTTCTGTTCGCATTAAAATGACCTGTTACATATTTTTCCTACAGGTGAAACTAAACTAAAACTTTCCAACATGAAACTTTATGTGCTGAGCTCAACTTATCTAAAAAAGTTTGTGAACAAACGATACACCCCTTACACATTTGCAGCATATGACAGATGTTATGTTCAGATCTTTCACATCCGAGAGTAACACTGACACACACGCACATACATTCACAAATATAGTTCCTTTGCAAAAACCTGATAAGCATCCTGACATTTGAAAAAAAAAAGACATTACTACCATCTGTTAACCTATAGTGTGAGAAAATGCACAATAATCCTGTAACATTTTATTTTCCTCCATTGTACAACTAGCAAGTAGTGGGGGAGTGGCAAACAATAAATAGATGTAGAATTGTATATGACATGAGTGAGTGCACAGCCTTTGTACCCTCTGTAGTGTTAGAAACTGCAATATTGTTATTGTTTTTATTTTTTGCTGCACTGTTCCCCTCACAGCTAGACATCGTAGGAGAACAGGGAAGTGGATACATACCTCTGCGTCAATACGGGTACCATCCCAAAATAACCGCACACTGCCAGAGTGGTGCTTTAAAATCTGAACTGAATACAAAACACCAGAAAATTAAGTGTGATATATGTGTTCTGCCGGTAGGAGACTTATAAGTTTGCATTTTGGAAGTAAAATACAGCAACATATAGTCTAAATGAATAGTATAAATACACTCAGTAAGCACTTTATTAGGTAGAGCTTTACACCAGCTTGTTAATGAAAATGTTAAATCAGCCAATCATGTGGGAGCAACTAAATGCATAAAAGCATGCAGACGTGGACAAGAGGTTCAAGCGGAGTTTCAGACCAAATGTCAGAATAGGGAAGAAATGTGACCAAAGTGACTTTGACCATGGAATGATTGTTGGTGCCAGAAAGGGTGCTTTGAGTATCTCAGAAACTGCTGATCGCCTGGGATTTTTTTGACATTTTCAACAGTCTCTAGAGTTTGCAGAAAACGGTAAAACTTTACAGCTGTAAAACTCGTTACGACAGGGGGCAACATCCTTTATGGCACAGGAAGGTTTCAGGAAGTTTCCCTGAAAGTATGCATAAAGCATCGGATGTTTCATGACAAATTCAGTTTAGATAATATTCATGTTTGGTATTATTCTGATTGTTTCAGTGTGACTGGTGCAATGGTTTCATTTCTGCAACAGCAAACCTTGGACATCAAAACCAACCAGGAACCCAGGAGAAACTGTGTGGTGCTCTGCCCCAGTGAAAGCCATGTGCCTCAACCCCCTTGATCAGATCTTGTTTCCTGGGAGGCCTGGCTCCAAATTCCAAATGGTTATAAAACGCCAGATGGTTCATTGGTTCATTGCGGACCCATTTTTAGGGTCAACATCAAAGGCCTGATTTTGGATTTAAGGAGGGCAAACCAACCAATCTGGGAGAATGCAATCAGACTCCCATTGCACACCGTGCACAAAATTTCTAGGTACAAGGTGTCTGTAACCAGACTCCCGTATGTAGCTTTTATTACCAGGTATGACTTTTAAGACTCCGTAAGTTTCCTTTGTAATGCTTTTATGTATATTTTGATTTGGAACTAGAGTGTAATTATGTATGTAACCTGCCTGGTAAAATAAATTGTTAAAACTTGATCTGTTTGGTTTTCCTCACTGACACTCAATGTTACACAGGGAATGCTTGGTTACCCCCTCGAACTGGTCTAGGGAGGATGAATATTTACACTTAATGTATCACGGCGTATAGCACCCGTAGACCTATGATGGTAAATCCCTCGCCTCCGCGTGGTAGTTCAGTCATGGCGAGCACAGCCATAGCTATGTTGGTCTGCTTGGGTCCCTAGGCTGTTAACAGATATACCCAAGAGTAGCTATTCCTGCGACCTCTGTAATGACAATAGATATCTAGTCAGTTCATGAGACGTGCACATAACGTGCGATGTGACATGCGGCGGAACCAGCAGAGGACTGTTCAGATTAATAAATCTCAGTACAGGATTCCTATAGCGATCAAGTCAAAATTATAAATAAGACATCTACCAAAGGTAGATAACTAATCTAAATTATTATTCTAAATGGAGTCAGATATAACAAAGGTGAATGTATTGGCCCTATTGTGGAGATTCTAGGTCAGCCCGGACCAGTAAAGAGCGGAAGGCAGAGTGGTACTACTGCCTTTGTATCGTGGTTTATTTATTGGCTGATCTAGACTCTCTGCATAGGGGCCACTAATTTTTAACCCTATTAGTATTCTTTCAGCAACACCAGAAGGACAAGCACGCTGATACCTTCAGCCCTCGCTAAATTCCGTTGTTGGGTTAGCGTGGGGTTTTACAGTCCCACAGGGATCGGTGCTGGGGCCACTGCTGTTCCTCATTTACATAAATGACCTAGACATGGGCATTGAAAGTCATTTAGTTAAATTTGCAGATGATACAAAACTACTGAGGTTTAGCTAATAGTATAGATTCTACTAAAGTAATCCACTTCAACAGAATCCAGAAGTGGACGGAAACCTGGCGAATGAAATTCAATACAACTAAAGTAAAGTTCTACATGTGGGAAATATAAATATAAAGCAGGATAACTTATTGGGGGATACAAAATTAGATAGTGCTGAAGTGCAAAAAAACTTGGCGGTCATAGTTGACCAAAGCCTTTTGGGTTCTTGTCAATGTGCTGTAGCAGTAAATAAGGCCAATAGGATGTTAGGATACATAGCCAGGAGTATTGATTATAAGTCCAAGGAAGTTATACTCACCTTATACAATACTCTTGTTGGGCCACACTTGGAGTACTGTGTGCAGTTCTGGGGACCGCACTATAAGAAGGACATAGAGGCACTAGAAAGGGTTCAGAGAAGGGCAACCAGATTGATTCCAGGTGTAAAAGATAAGAGTTATGAGAATAGACTTAGGATGTTTAATCTCTTCAAGCTTAGTAAAAGGAGGTTTAGGGGGATCTGATTGAGGATTTTAAATTCATGAAAGGGATTAACAAAGTGAAGTATAGAGGATTCTTCAGGTTGAGTTCAGTTAGCAGAAGAAGAGGGCACAAAGAAGAAATTCTGTGCAGATATTCGGAAGTATTTTTTCACACAGCGGGTAGTCATTGTGTGGAATAGCATGCCAGCACATGTAGTGGAGGCAGAAACACTGCTGGTGTTCAAGACCAGGCTTGATACAGTGTTAGATTTTATTTAGGTTTGAGGACACTTAGGGTAGGAAAAGGCTAGCATTGCTGGGCTGAATGACCTGTTCCATTACCTTATGTTATGTTATGTTATGTTGTGCAAAAGAAAACATTGAGAAGCCTGAAGCCTTTTGTAACAATGTGCTTTGGACTGACGAAACCAAAACCAAAGAAGGTATGTTTGAATTAAAAAGGGTGAAGCCTTTGTAGAGAAAAACACCTTGCTAAGCATGGAGGTGGATCCATTATGCTTTGGGGTTGTGTGGAAGCTGAGGGCACAGGAAATATTGTGCGAGTGAAAAGAAAAATTGATTCCACCAAATATCAAGAAATTCTAGAGGCTAATGCTCAAAGGTCAGTCCATACATTGAATTTGAAGCGAGGTTGGGTATTCCAGCAAGAAAATGATCTAAAGCAGTGCTACTCAACTCAAGTTGTCATTAGTTCTCTGGATGAAATTTGACTCAAACGGCTGGACTTGGGTGAGGTAGGGCTCCAGCCGCTCTGCTCCGGTGTAGCGTAGCGGCTTCATCGTCTGGCGCAGTGGCTCTCCGCCGGCCCGGGGTGTCGGTGCCGGCGCCTCGTCTGCCTCCGCTGCTCAGCTCGTCATCCCCTGGGCTGGGGCGAGCGGACCCAGGCTTGCTTACCAGGGGCACACTGAGATCGGCAATGCCCGCCAATCCAGCAGCCCTGGGGAAGCGGAGAGCAGAGCGACCATCGAGCCAGCAGCCCTGGGGAAGCAGAGAGCGGGGCAGACATCGAGCCAGCAGCCCGGAGGAAGCAGAGAGCGGGGCAGACATCGAGCCAGCAGCCCTGGGGAAGCAGAGAGCAGAGCAGCCATCGAGCCAGCAGCCCTGGGGCTGCCGAGCGGATGAGGGAAAAGCTGGCCAGGCAGAGACGGAGAGAGGGAGAAAGCCAGAGCTCATTCGCGGCGGACATCCAGCTCTACGTGCGGAGAGGCTGAGTATGATGCTACAGCCCAGTGTTTGGGAAAAATGCCCTTTTTAACATTTCACAGGTGAGCATCGTCTGATGAAACAGATCCCAGTAAAAACAATGATAGCTATACTTGAGTTTACCTTCTGCATTTATTTGCAAAGAAATAACAGAAAGTAAGAAAGGTTACTTGATTTCTGATTTGAATCAGACATAGTAAGACTCTTATACATACTTTTCCAGAAGGGGGGGCTTTACCAAAACAAAAAGACATGAAGCTGGCCACAAACATTTATCAGTATTTTGTCTTCCGAATACCCCTTGTTGACCTTGCTGTAAGACCAGAATGTGCTAGCTGAGAACCAGAGACATTAAGGTCAAAGGCTGGGAGAGAGACAGAGAAAGACTCCTAGTAAGCACTTCGTTCAGAAAGTGGTCTAATAGTATAAGGATTATCACTAAAAGGTTATTTGTAAGCATGTGATTGTCTTTATGTTAACACACATTGTCAAATTCAGAAAATTACCCTTTGAACAGCTGGCCCTCCATTCATTTGTACAAGCCGATGTGTCGGAGAATCTAAAGCAGCATGTTGGAGATGAGGGCTGCAGGCTCCCGCACTACAGCCCCCATCTGGCTATGCCTCTACCGCCACAAAAGATCCAGAACATGGTGGCAGCAGGGACCAACGGACTGGCGCTCTTGATCACGACTATTTTAACAGGTGCACCGGGACCTGTAGAATTTTTCATATTTAAAAAAAATCACCTGCCATATTAAAAAAATGCATGGGATTAATTTCGACACAAATTTCACCGCAGGCAGTGCTATGTAATTCCAATGGAGATAATAAGGGTGAAACTGATGTAGGATTAGATGCCATGCAATATGGCCTTTCTTTCTTTTTTAAATATGAAAAATTCTACAGGTCCCAGAGCATCTGTTAAATTAGACGCCATCATGAACACCATCCATCCATCCATTATCTGAACCCGCTTATCCTGAACAGGGTCACAGGGGGGCTGGAGCCTATCCCAGCATACATTGGGCGAAAGGCAGGAATACACCCTGGACAGGTCGCCAGTCCATCGCAGGGCACACACACCATTCACTCACACACTCATACCTACGGGCAATTTAGACTCTCCAATCAACCTAACCTGCATGTCTTTGGACTGTGGGAGGAAACCGGAGTACCCGGAGGAAACCCACGCAGACACGGGGAGAACATGCAAACTCCACACAGAGAGGCCCCGGCCGACGGGGATTCGAACCCAGGACCTCCTTGCTGTGAGGCGTCATGAACACCAGTACGTACCAATATATTTAAATAACTAAACAATGCACCCCCCCATGAGTTTACAATATTTTAATTTTCATTTAAAAATTGAACTTTTGAATGCAATAACTTATAATTATCTGCTTATACAAGTACACATATCATATAATGTTTTTATAGAAAGTGTTTATAGGCACGTTTATACAGCTTAAAGTATTTTTAATAATGAAAAAAATGGTTTTCATGTTGTGGCTGTTCGGTGTATATTATGAATATAAATTATTCTTCAGATTTTTTATGTCATACTTTTGAGGATTATGTTTTTTTATATAACAGGTGACCATGGTGGTGGTATTCACATGGTTGATGATGTTACCATCTGTTTATGTTAAAATCAATTGTTGGATGTGACTTTAAAAAGCTTTTATTTAAAAAAACCTCTCTTGCTGATGCTACCATACACCTTATATATCAGATTATGTTAATCTGATAATTTGCTTGTGCTGCTATGAGTGATTTTGAGAAAATGGCACAAAATAAAAATTAGGATAGAGCTGCCAATGCAATGCTTCAACTGTGGAAGGCATGTGATGTGTCATGGGAGTGGTTGTGCCAGCAGTGGTGGGGGGTCTTCTATTTCCAAGTAAATACAACTACAGTACACTACATTGGACATCACATGTACATACGCAACTGAGGCCACCAAGACCTACACATACGATGATATTAATTTGAAAATGTAAAATGCAACATTTGGCTCTATGCCTGCCCTACCCAGGCTGCTACTTTGACTTTCTGGAGCATAGCCAGTATTCTGCTCCTGATTTCCTTTGTTGCCAGGGAATACACAATGGGGTTCAGACAGGACGGGATGCAGGTGGCTAAGGACAAGTTCACGATTCTGACATTTGGGTCAATGTGGAATAAGAACAGTTCGATGGTGTACAGCGTTATGATCGGCACATAGAAAATCGCCACAAGGAAAAGATGTTCTGTGCACGTTGCAAGCGCTTTGAACCTGCTGTCCACGGTCTTCATTCTAAAGACGGCTCTCAAAATAAACACGTATGACAAGAGGATTAAACTAAGGGGCACAAAGAAAAGCAGAATAGCCAGAGCAGAGGCAGCGGTCCACTGCATTGTATGATCATTGCACGATAGAGTGAACACACCCGAGTACTGACAGACAAAGTAGTACACTGTGAGAGAATCACAAAAAGACAGTTTTGTCAAGATCAAGACCAAGAACAACATGATGCTGACAAAAACCGCCCAAAGGATCGCTAAAATACTGATCATGCTTGTGGGAGTGTTGATTGAATTATGCCTCAGTGGGAAACATATCGCAATTAACCTGTCATAGGCAAGTACAGTGAGGGAAAATGACTCTAATACTACAGAGAAGTAATAAAAAAACATCTGTGTAAGGCATGCGTCGTAGGACATGAAGGTATCTCTCGTGAAAACAGTCTTGATTGCACTAGGAATAAAGGATGTACTGCTCATCAAGTCAACAACGCCTAAATTAGCCACAGCAATGTACTTTGGAGTGTGCAGGCGATGATCCATCCATATAATGGAAATGATGAAGGAGTTACACAAAACTGTTACAATATAAATGAAGCCGAGGAAAATTGAATATATATCAGCAAACTTTAAATCCGTAAATCCGACAACGTAAAATCCCGCTGGTATAATGATGGAGTCGTTTGTGCTCGAAGTGGCGAGAATTCCCATCGCACGCTTCCGACGGTCAGGACATCCGCGTGCCTGCTTTTCCTCTGGGCCCTGAGAGAGAAACCAATGAATGCATACAATGACATGATAATTCAGGCCAATGTTCCATAGCCTTCCAGATGATTACTTAGTTTAAACTACAGTTTACGTCCAATGCTTTGGAGGCTAATGCACATCGCAATATTCGTGTGTTATTGAGCGATTGAATGAGCAAATAGTGGAGTATCAACAGCTGTATATTTATATGCGCACAAACATTTTAAGTGCGGATAGTTTGACCAACGTTTTTCGAAGCGCGGATTGCGTGACCGCAGTGATATTTCGGAGCTGCGCGCATGTTGAATTCCTCTTCAGTATTAGGCGTATTAACAAGTAATCAAATTATTACAATATGGGAAAATCATTTAGCTCCACCGCGTCGTCATGCACATCACAAACCGACAATTATCTCGGTTCTAACGGACATGACAATTTGGTGGTGTCGGAGCCGACCATTTGATCTGCCTATTATTGGCTATTTAGAGTGGACAATTATATTGGGCCAAATGTGTCTTTTTTGTCTGTGTTGACTGCGCTCCCCGCGACCCCAAAAAAGAACAGAAATTGTTTACTTGATAATGCCCGAACGTTTTCCAGAAAACGTCCACATTTAGTGAACTGCATGCAAGTGAATAGCCGGACCAAATACGGCACAATATTACAATCAACTTTATCTACATGTTACTTCAATCACGTGTATATTTGCTCTTGCATTCTCTAGTACCACTAACACTTTTGCATATTGTATCTATTGGTACTATAGCTGTTTCTGGAACACAACATGTATAAAGAAACGGGGCAGGAAAACTCTACTCACTCGCTCTCCTCAGCATAGGTCGGTGTTGAAATGCGTGAATGTGCTTCTCTACGCATACTGCAGAATTTATCTCTTTTCTGTATAAAACACGCCTACTTGGGAATTCGCCTGGGACATTAATTCAAATATCAAACTGCCCTCCATTGGCTGTCGAATGTATAATCCCTTTGGTGGCTTTCATGAGGTTACAGTTCACACTGCATTTTCCCAATTTGCAGTAACCTTTACACAGACCGACTTACGCCGCAGTTTGCCGTTTTTAACTTCAATATGAACATTCCCACGGTACTTTGGATATGTTCCTATTGGTGGTAGAAATGTTTTTGTAGAAATAAATCATTTCTGTCATAGGTTTAAACATATCAATGTAACCATTGAAAGAAAATATTTATATTCTTTTGATAAAGGTACAATAGGTAATTTCGGACTTCTAACGGTCAAGAGAGGAATTTCAGCAACAAATACGCTCGAACCACAACACTGTTTATCGCACCCCTTCTCTCTGAACGTGCGGAAGTTGAAGCGCCATTTGCTGTGGCAATTAGAACCAATTTTCAACCAATGAGCTTGAATTATGGTGCAGCTACAGATGTTTTGGTACGGAGTGCAGGCGCGTCGACAGCATATTTTGAAATTATATCCAGTGAAAGTAATGTTTAGTGTCAAATTAAGTATTTAATTATACAAATAATGTTCAGCTAAATATGTATTTAACATTTGAAATATTGCAGTTAAATATTCAACCTTCCCAATAAAATAAATATTTATTCAAAAAGTATCGTTACTTTTTGTTTAATGTTCTGTTAGCATCAAAATGACCCGTTTCATATTTTTACTATAGGTGAACTGATACAAAACATTTCCGACATGACTTTATGTGCTTAGCTCAAGCTCAAAGATTTGGGACATATCATACGCCCCTTACACATTTACAGTAAATGATTTTTGTTCAGATCTTTCACAACCGAGAGTGACAAGGTGAAATAAATTGGTTGAAAATGGAGAAATGTTAACTGAAACTGACCAGTCTTTGTCAATATAAAACAACTAAGTTTGTTTTCCCTTTCACATTACCTATGTCGGATCCCCAAGCATGCGAATGGGTTCATATTGACTCTTCCACTGCTCCCAAAAAACAAAGCTGTCCTCAAGGTTGAACATTTAAAGAATAATTTGCTAAATTGAGTCAAGTCTCAGCAGCTCAAAGGCCTACGCATGCAGACACACACAAACTCACAAATATAGACTATATAGCATCCTCTGCTACCTCTGCTACCCCTCACTGACCCCCTGTGACAACTTCACAGTTGCAGGGGGGCTATGGAACTGTCAGTCTGCCACACGGAAGGCTGACTTCATTACTGGTTATGCCTCCCTCCTGTCCCTACAGTTCCTTGCCCTCACCGAGACCTGGATTACACCAGAGAACACTGCCACCCCCGCTGCCCTCTCATCCTCCTTCTCCTTCTCACACACCCTCTGGCCCTCTGGCCGTGGAGGTGGCACTGGCTTGCTGATCTCCCCTTTGTGGAAATTCTCTGCGTTTTCCCTCACTGACCTATCCCTATCCACATTCGAATGCCACACTGTCTGATTTACTCACCCTGTTAAACTTTATATTGTCGTTGTTTATCGTCCACCAGGTGCCCTGGGAAGTTTCCTTGATGAGCTTGACACTCTACTCAGCTCATTCCCTGAGGATGGCACCCCACTTATCCTCCTGGGAGATTTCAACATCCACCTGGAAGCCTCCCAGTCTGCTGCCTTCTTACCACTACTTCACTCCTTTGACCTCTCTCTGCAGCACTCTCCCCCAACTCACAAGGCTGGAAACCTTCTCGACCTGATCTTTCTGAGGAACTGCTCCTCTTCTAACCCCACTGTTACCCCTTTACACAAGTCCGATCACCACTTCATTTCCTTCTCCATCCCCCTAGCCCCTCTACCTCCCTCCCCTTCTCTCACCCCCACTGTTTCTATCCGATGTAACCTCCGCTCTCTATCACCCTCCTCCCTTGCCCCCAGAGTCACCGCTTCCCTCCCTCCTCTTGAATCCTTCTCCAAACTACCCACTGATTCTGCATCTTCCGTGCTGCTTTCCTCTCTCTCCTCAGCCCTTGACTCTCTCTGTCCTCTTGTCTCCCGGCCTGCTCGATCCTCCCCTCCCAGCCCATGGGTTTCTGACCTTCTACGTTCCTCCAGGCCAAGCCTATGTGCAGCGGAGAGGAAGTGGAGGAAATCAAAAGACCCGTCGGACCTGTCTTCCTACCAGTCTCTCCTGGCGGAATTCTCCTCCGCTATCACCACTGCCAAAAGAAATTACTACCAAACAAAAATCCAGAACTCCACTTCTAACCCTCGTCAACTGTTCTCCATTTTCTCCTCTCTCCTCAGCACACTTCCCCACCATCTCAGTCCTCGCTCACTGCTGATGACTTTGCGGTATTTTTTGACGAGAAGGTTGCAGATATCCGCAGCACCTTCGCGACCACCACCACTTCTATGCCTGCCTCCATTTCTGTGTCTGCCCCCTGTTTCTCCTCTTTCTGTCCCCTTACAGATGCTGATGTGTCTCACCTCCTGCTCTCCCACCGCCCTACTACTTGTGCCCTGGACCCCATCCCCTCAAACCTCTTTCAGGCAATCACGCCTGACATCCTCCCATTTGTCACCTCCCTTGTTAACTCCTCTCTGTCCTCTGGCTGCTTTCCCTCATCATTCAAGAGGGCCTATATCATCCCGCTCCTAAAGAAACCCACTCTTGATCCCTCCTGCATCCAAAACTACCGTCCGGTATCTCTCCTTCCTTTTCTATCCAAATCCATTGAACGAGCCGCCTCCAACCAACTCTCTTCCTTCCTCTCTCAGAATAACCTGCTGGACCCCCACCAGTCCGGCTTCAGACCTGGCCACTCGACGGAGACTGCACTCCTCTCTGTCAACGAGTCCCTTCAGGCTGCACGAGCAACCTCTCTCTCCTCTGTCCTGATCCTTCTTGACCTCTCTGCGGCGTTCGACACGGTCAACCACTCCATCCTCTTAGCCTCCCTGGCATCTACAGGGATCTTTGGCACATCCTTAGAGTGGATCCAATCTTATCTCTCTGGCCGGTCCTCCCAGGTGTCCTGGGCTGGAGGAGTGTCAACCCCTCGCCCCCTTGTTACAGGAGTCCCCCAGGGCTCAGTCCTCGGACCCCTCCTCTTCTCCATCTACACAAGATCCCTTGGCCCCGTTATCTCTGCTCATGGCATCTCCTATCATTGTTATGCCGATGACACCCAACTCTTTCTCTCCTTCCCCCCATCAGACACACAGGTCTCTACCCATATCTCCGCCTGCCTGAGAGACATCCAGAGCTGGATGGGCAACCACCATCTAAAGCTCAACCCAGATAAGACGGAGGTGATCTTCATCCCTGCTTTAACCTCTCCCTTCTCTGATTTCTCCATCTCACTAGGGGATACCACAGTGACCTTATCCCCTAGTGCAAGAAACCTTGGAGTGGTGATGGACAACAGGCTATCCTTCTCCAAGAACATCGCTAAGGTGACCCGGGCGTGCAGGTTCTTCCTGTACAACATCCGGAGAATCCGACCCTTTCTCACCACCTACTCCACTCAGCTCCTTGTTCAAGCAATGGTCCTGTCCCGCCTGGACTATTGCAATTCTCTGCTGGCTGGCCTTCCAGCATCTGCCATCAGACCCCTACAACTCATCCAGAATGCTGCAGCCCGTCTGGTATTCAATGTTCCCAGACATTCACATGTCACCCCCCTGCTCAGCAACCTCCACTGGCTGCCTGTTATGGCTCGCATCAAATTTAAAACTTTGGTGCTCGCATACCAGGCCGTCAAAGGATCAGCCCCTGTGTATATTCAATCCCTTATCAAGACCTATACACCAACAAGACCCCTCCGTTCTTCCACTTCGTGCCGTCTGGCGCCTCCCCCTCGCCAAACCTGCACTTCACGCTCACGACTGCTGTCTGTCCTGGTCCCATGGTGGTGGAATGACCTCCCGGTGAATGTCAGAACGGCAGAGTCTCTGACCTCCTTCAAGCGCAGACTGAAGACCCATCTCTTCAGGCTACACCTTTCCCTCCCCAACTCACAATCACTGTGATTAGCCTTAGACCGTAATGGCACTTATGTATAGATATCGTTACTTGTATAGGTATTGTTGTTTTTTATTGCCTGTTGTTGTATTCTAGCTGCCAACAGTGGTATGCTAGTTTGAATGTTGATTGTACTCTTCAAGGGTTCTGAATTTCTGTATGTTTACACTAGGACTCGGAACTGTACTGTTCTCTCAGGTCTACTTTTGTTCTTGTGATTGATTTGCACTTTGTTGTACATCGCTCTGGATAAGAGCGTCTGCTAAATGCCATGTAATGTAATGTAATTTAATGTAATCCTGACACTTTTACAAGACATTTCCACCATGTTTACCCTATCGTGTGAGAAAATTCACAATGATCTTGAAACATTTTATTTTCCTGCGCTGTACAACGTAGTGGGAGAGGGGCAAAGAATAAACAGATGTAGAATTGTATATCAAAACTAAAATTATATAGATTAATTCCAGTGAATGCAGCTGGGAGGAATAATTATTCAAGAAGTCGGATCAAATTGGTTGGAAAAATAGGAAGTGCAGAACTATGTGATTCGGTGTCGATGGGCGATGCAGACAAAAGATAAGCCTTGCGCAACTTCTCTAAAGGCAACTTTCATCGCTCTGTTGCCAAATTGCTCAGAGTGCCGGCATTACTGAGCTTCATAGAAAATGAATGGACTTCCGGCAACTGGTCAACTAAATCACTCACTGTGTTAACACAGGGCTAGGCTACTCGGCAAGTTATCGCAGGTGCTGCATCTTATCTCACAAGGTGGATAATGTTGCCATCTGTTTATGTTGAAATCATTTGTTGGATGTAAAGTCATTTGGAGTTAATCAGATTATTTGCTTGTGCTGCTGTGAGTGATGTCACAAAATAAAAATTAGGATAGCGCTGCCAATGCAATGCTTCAACTGTGGAAGGCATGTGATGTGTCATGGGAGTGGTTGTGCCAGCAGTGGTGGGGGGTCTTCTATTTCCAAGTAAATACAACTACAGTACACTACATTGGACATCACATGTACATGCGTAACTGAGGCCACCAAGACCTACAAATACGATGATATTCATTTTAAAATGTAAAATGCAACATTTGGCTCTATGCCTGCCCTGCCCAGGCTGCTACTTTGACTTTCTGGAGCATAGCCAGTATTCTGCTCCTGATTTCCTTTGTTGCCAGGGAATACACAATGGGGTTCAGACAGGACGGAATGCAGGAAGCTAACGATAAGTTCACCATTCTGACGTTTGGATCAACGCGGTATAAGAAGAGGTCAGTGATATACAGCGTTATGGTCGGCACGTAGAAAATCGCCACAAGGACAAGATGTTCTGTGCACGTAGCAAGTGCCTTGTATCTGCTCTCCACACTTTTCATTCTAAACACTGCTGTCAAAATACAGGCGTATGACAAGAGGATTAAACTAAGGGGCCCAAACAAAAGCAGAATAGCCAGAGCAGAGGCAGCGGTCCACTGCATTGTATGATCATTGCACGATAGAGTGAACACACCCGTGTACTGACAGACAAAGTAGTACACTGTGAGGGAATCACAAAAAGACAGTTTTGTCAAGATCAAGACCAAGAACAACATGATGCTGACAAAAACCGCCCAAAGGATCGCTAAAATACTGATCATGCTTGTAGGAGTGTTGATTGAATTATGCCTCAGTGGGAAACATATCGCAATTAGCCTGTCGTAGGCAAGTACACTGAGGGAAAATGACTCTAATATTACAGAGAAGTAATAAAAAAACATCTGTGTCAGACATGCATTGTAGGACATGAAGGTATCTCTCGTGAAAACAGTCTTGATTGCACTAGGAATAAAGGATGTACTGCTCATCAAGTCAACAACGCCTAAATTAGCCACAGCAATGTACTTTGGAGTGTGTAGGCGATGATCCATCCATATAATGTAAACTATAAAGGAGTTGCACAGAACTGTTAAAATATAAATGAAGCCGAGGAAAATAGAAAATAAATCAGCAAACTTTAAATCCGTAAATCCGACAACGTAAAATCCCGCTGGTATAATGATGGAGTCGTTTGTGATCGAAGTGGCGAGAATTCCCATCGCACGCGTGCGGCGTTCAGGGCCTTCGTGTGCTTGCTTTTCCTCTGGGCCCTGAGAGAGAAACAGGTTAATAGAAATCAATGAACACGTACAACGACATGATAATTTAGGCCAATGTTCCGTAGCCTTCCAGATGATTTCTTAGTTGGGACTACAGTATATGTTCACTGTTTGGGAGACTAATACACATTGCAATATTTCTGTGTTATTATTTTGAATGTTTAAAAGCACATTTCATTGAAAATTCAACTTAGGCTATTTGTTCAATGCAGTTCAGCAAAAAGCTTAGACTAAGCTCAGACTAATATGGGAAAATATGGGAAAAGCAGTACACGGAGGTACGCGGTATTTTTCTATACCATTACACCCTTGCTTGTTATCCACGGTAACGACATGGCTCAGGCAGTAAGAGCAGTCGTCTGGCAGTCGGAGGGTTGCCGGTTCGATCCCCCGCCCGGGCAGTGTCAAAGTGTCCCTGAGCAAGACACCTAACCCCCAAATGCTCCTGATGAGCTGGTCGGGGTCTTGCATGGCAGCCAATCGCCGTCGGTGTGTGAGTGTGTGTATGAATGGGTGAATGAGAAGCATCAATTGTACAGCGCTTTGGATAAAGGCGATATGTAAATGCAAACCCATTTACCATTAAGCCCAGTCTGTACATATTTCATAATATTTCTTCTTGTATTTTTTATTTTATTTTTATTTTTCAGTCATACAGCTTGACGAGAAATATTATTTTTTAATTCTTATTTTCTTTTGGAATTAATTTTAATACAACTATTTTTGTGGTACTTTTTATGATCTGTTCAGAGAAACATTTTATGAAGAATAAAGATTACTAGTATAATAAAAAGATAGTAATAAAGATTAATTTGGTCATTGGCCTCAATTATTTCTTTACCCTTATTGTTTGAATGCTTCTTTTGTGGGTGGTTGTAATGCCCCATCACACATAAAAAAGGCTCTGCGCCAATTGAAAATAAGCACTAGAAACTAAATACATTGTCAACATTTTGGCTTCTGTCAGCACTAATTTGTCAACGAGGTCTTCAAGATTGCATTACTGAACAGTGTATCATATTAGGCGAGGAACTTAGGTTTCTACTCAACATTTTTATAACCTGGCGGGGTACTGCCATTGTTGGTAAATTGCTGTAAAAATACAACGTGTGTCCAGTTTGATTTAACTTATTCCATAGACTGTTTTTATACAAACAAAAAGCCTTGTATTATTTTCATTGCGCACGTCCCCCCGTGTCCTCTTTTATTATTATTATTATTATTATTATTATTATTATTATTATTATTATTATTATTATTATTTTATTGTTGTTGTTTTTTTACGTTTTTTAAAATCCTATCCGAAACAATAGGAAAATCAAAGCGTTAGACAATATATTAGGAATGCAGTTGCCAAAGATCTGAGGAGGTCATGGTCCGACATTGATGCTACAATCACCTTTGAAAACATTTCACACAATCGCACAAATGTTGTCCTTCATTCAGCAATTTGAACGGATCATATTTTTTACTTGTTACATGTTAGATTACAATTACCATTTCAATATTGCATTTGGTGTAGGGGAGACCACGGAACAACCAAACACTTTTAGGTTTTCGCTTAATTAAAAAAATCGTGCCGATAACAGTTCAGTCGAAAGTAGCTGGAGTGAAAATGTTCCTACACGCCCCGACTATGATGCAGATTTAAACAGCTCTGGGGCAAGTTAAGCAGCGTCCAAAATGACTAGAAAATGCTTTGTTTTAAAACAAGTCAAAGGTTCGTGAATCCAGCATTTATTACCGTTTACAGTTTTCATCTGACAATTGTCTTGTAGAAATTGTATATATTTCGCTTCTACTGCATATGACAACATTAATATGTTATTCATTCCTGGTCAGAAATGGATAAGAGTGAGTGCTAAATAGGGCCGAATAATTGCATGGTACACATGAAATATATACAACATTACATTACTTATAATAAGTTATTGTGGTTGATGCATTTATAATAGGTAGGGGCATGTTGTCACAAAGGGTTGAAAGTAAAATGTGTCAAAATGTGTTATGCTTTATAACCCACACGACAGTATATTCTTTTTTGTAATACATATAATACTCTTTATATTACGTATATTTGGAGTCTGTGGCGTTCACACATCATCAGCTTTTTGAAAAACACTCTGGTGAAAATAGCGATACTTTCATGGTGCTAAAACACAGATTTGTTTATAACTGTTGATGAAGTTTTTCAAATCGTGCTGCTACTCACACAGGGGTTGCTATTATACGAACGTGAAAAGAAACGCTTCGTACTTGCTCAAATGCACAAATGCAAAATTCCCATGTTGTAACAGGTTCTGTGTTGGTTTGTGCCCCGGTCTCCCCTTAGTAGCTGTGTCTGTTTCGCATACATGTCCAAGGTAAGCCCGTGAAAACATTCACAGGTAGCCCTGGCGCAGAGTAGAATTATCGCAGCATGAAAACGGTACTCACCTGTTATTTCTGGCATAGGTCGACAACCCGTTAGTCTGTGTGCTTCTCTCCTCGTGCTGCAGAATATATCTCCTTGTATTCAATTAAAAACCGCACCTGCACTCCCTTGGCTGTAGAATGTATGCAGTAATCTCTTTGAGCCAGAGGATTGATGACGTCACAGTCTGCATTGAAGTTTGGCATTTACCCGACCTTCTGGACCCAGAAAGACTTAAATGATGGGCATTTAGCATGCCTTTTTTTGTGACATGAACAAATGCTGTCTTCCAGGATATTGAATCAAATCTAACCATTCAAAGAAGATACACATTTATGTTAAATACTGAATCTGGGTTTTAAAAGAAACAATTTAAATATTTAAATTATATCTAATTATGCAATGATTAATATTGTGTGGTATATACTCACTGAGCACTTTATTAGGTAGACCTGTACACCAGCCTGTTAATACAAATATGTAATCAGCCAATCATGTGGCAGGAACTAAATGCACAAAAGCATGCAGACAAGAGGTTCAGCTGTTTTTCAGACCAAATGTCAGAATGTGGAAAAAACATGACCTAAGTCACTTTGACTGTGAAATGATTGTTGCTGCCAGACAGGGTGGTTTGAGTATCTCAGACACTGCTGATCTCCTGGGATTTTCACGCAAAACAGTCTCTGGAGTTTGCAGAGAATGATGCGAAAACAAAAAAGATCCAGCGAGCAGAAGTTCTGCAGGCAGAAACGCCTTGTTAATGAGAAGAGGTCTGAGGAGAATGGCCAGACTGGTCAAAGCTGACAGGAAGGTGACAGTAACACAAATAAGCACACATACAACAGTGGTATGCAGAAGAACATCTCTGAACACACAGCGCATTAAATCTTTAAGTGGATAGGCTATAGCAGCAGAAGATTTATTAAGTCTAAAAAATATGTGTAAAATACCTAATAAAGTGCTCACTGAGTGGCTCTGCACTCCAGAAAATTGGATGGGATTCATTATTTTGACTGTTTACTGTTTTTTTTATTATGATTATTTCTCAACTTCATAATAGCTTCCTTGACTATAATTGGCAATTTAACTGTGGTACTCCAAAGGCTCCAAAGGCTATCAAAAGCTTAGAATCAACACTAGATAGGCCTACTGAAAATGTTCTTATACCTGCACAAATGAAGCTATTATTTGAGATAATCAATGTTTAGAAATGAAGCTGATATAACTTTTTTCATGGCATTTTATTTATTTAAAATAACAGTAACATAAATAATGATAACATTTAAAGGCAACTCGTAATAACAACAAAAATAATAGCAACAACATGAATAATGTATGTAGAATAAGACTTTTTAAAGTCTTTTTCATAGTATTTATTTTGTAATTTTAGTTTTCTTCTACCACCTCCACCATGCTTATCTGGAGCGTATTTTGCAATGAGGGAATCTGTTTCACATCTGACCCGGTGCACCTCTGGCTGTTCTGGTTACTGGATCTGTAAAGCAAGAGATATTTTATATGAATTAATATGCATGCAGGTCACTGAATTCCTAACACTTTGTCACACTTTAAAAAAATTCAATTAAAAATGACATATGCCGATACGATTTTTGTTAATTGAAGTTTTATGTGTTCAGCTTGGAACTGGTTAGAAATGAACCAATTACTTTATCAATGTAATTTATTTTATATTTACATATTTACAGTCTATAGAGCAGAAGTTACTGAAAATGACCGGTATTAATACCAAACAATTAACTTTCCCTGCCTCTACAGTGGTGTGCAGAAGTGTTGGCACCCCTGGTCAAAAAACCTTTTACAATGAAGTGAGCAGAAGCAAATCTGACCTCTAAATGGTACAACGTTAAACATAACCCATTTCTTCACATTTTAAAAAATGATTATTTTATTAAAATTCTTTACAGTTTCCAAATAATATAAAAAGGAAAAGGGCCCTGTGCAAAGGTTTGGGAACCCTGTGAGTTGTAACTCACAGTTGCAGTTGTTACATTGTAAACTGCAACAGCTTGTAAACGATTCCTATTGCTACCGAAGAGTCTTTCGATTCTCGCTTTTGGAATTTTCCCCCATTCTTCCTGGCAGAACATATTCAGAAATATTCTTCAGCCTCCTTGCATGTACGGCATGTTTGAAATTCCGCCATTGATTTTCAACAATATTTAAGTCTACCTCTGGAATAGCCTTAGGAGGTTCTTCATGGTTGAATTTGAGGTAACATTGTCTTGCTGGAATATCTAACCTCTCTTCAACTTCAATGTCAGGACTGATTTTTGAACATTAGCCTCTAGAATGGTAACATTAACATTAACATTAACATTAACCGGCTTTAACCAGCTCAAGCTATGTTTTGAAACAGCTGGTAATTTCAAGCTGGTCATAGCTGGACAACAGGGCCTGCTGTCGACTGATGAAATGATCAACAGTGAGCAGCTCTGAGAGTTCAATATATCCTCCTACGGTATGGATATTGATATGATACACCCTTTATACCCCATTTCTCTCTCACACAGTAATTAATGTAATTTTGAGGGGGAAAATCAGTCTGAAGGGCCCCATTTATGTTTTTGCCTGAGGCCCCCACATACACTTGAATCGCCTCTGGTGGTATGAACTGCAGTGGTGCTGATTTTCGATATAGTCACTACGGCTTTAGGGAACAGTTGTCACTAGGTTGGTAGTTTATTTAGTGATACATCGTAATATGGTGGTTACGCAGTGACTTTTGTCATTGCCTCTTGTCTTCACTACAGGAAATATAATGAGTGAATTTAGACCTTTTTTTCCCCCAGAAAACCAGTGGTATATTGTAAGGTAAGTGGTTTAGGAACCATACAAGGATAAAAAAGATTGTATGGTTATTGGATGGTTAATGGATAATAAGTTAGTGACAATATGAGGTAAATAAAATGATATTGGATGATGTTTTTTTCATTTTATTCATTTTTGTTAAAACATGGGTCAAATTTGACCCGCCAACACAAATGGTGCGTGAAACTTTCGTTTATGTATGTCTTTGTGTACCAATTACCTTTCTTTATGTTATCGAAAGATAACTAACATGGGCATGTTGAAAAATTGGGATTTTTGCATAGTTGCTTATGTGGTGGCCACAGACAATTGCTCTCTCCTTATACTTCCAGACTGATTCTTCTCTAGTTTTGTGTTCTGCTAGTGTCCTTGTCACTACTGGTAGCATGAGGCGGTACCTGCAGCCCAATCAGAGTTGCACACAGGTAGTCCAGCTCCTCCAGGATGGCACATCCATACGTGCGGTCGCAAAAAGGTTTGCTGTGTCTCCCAGCACAGTCTCATGAGCATGGAGGAGATACCAGGAGACCGGCCATTACACAAGCAGAGCTGGACAGGGCCATAGAAGGGCATCAACCCAGCAGCAGGACCCAGCATCTGCTCTTCTTTGCGAGAAGGAACAGGAGGAGCACTGCTAGAGCCCTACAAAATGACCTCTAGCAGGCTACTGGTGAGCATGTTTCTATGAGGGAGGCATGAGGGCCCGACGTCCTCTAGTGGGACCTGTGCTCACAGCCCAGCACCATGCTGCTCGATTGGTATTCGCGAGAGACCACCAGAATTGGCAGGTCCACCATTGGCTTCTCTTCACAGATGAGAGCAGGTTCAAACTGAGCACATGTGACAGACCTGACAGAGTCTGGCGATGCCGTGGTGAACGTTATGCTGCCTGTAACATCATCCAGCATGACCGGTTTGGCGGTGGGTCAGTGATGGTCTGGGGAGGCATATCCTTGGAGGGTCGCACAGACCTCCATGTCATAGCCAACGGTACCCTGACTGCAGTTAGGTACCGGAATGAAATCCTCAGACCAATTGTCAGACCTTACGCTGGTGCAGTGGGCCCTGGGTTCCTCCTGGTGCAGGACAATGCCCGGCCTCATGTGGCCAGAGTGTGTAGGCAGTTCCTGGACGAGGAGGGCATTGATGCCATTGACTGACCCTCACGTTCCCCTGACCTAAATCCAATTGAGCACCTATGGGACGTTATGTATCGGTGCATCCGACTGTCCAGAAGCTTACTGATGCCCTGATCCAGGTCTGGGAGGAGATCGCCCAGGACACCATCTGCCGACTCATCAGGAGCATGCCCAGATGTTGTCGGGAGTGCGTACAGGCACGCGGGGGCCATTATGAGTCACATAATGAGTTGCCGTGATAAAATTCACGCAAGTTGGATCAGCCCGTGATTTGAATTTTTTACTTTGATTTTCGATGTGATTTTGAATCCAGCCCTCAACGGGTTGATGATTTTGGTTTCCTTTGACCGTTGCCATTGCTTTTGTAAACAGCTGCTGCAGGGGTTAGCATAGAATAAGATAGAATTAAACTGAAGTTGGATGATACTAACCAGAGGTATTTTGGCTGTCAATAGTGACATTCATACCAAAGAAAGTCGAGCGCCAAAAGTGTCCTGGCATTAGACCAGGATATTAAATAAATATTTTGAAGTATTTTTGCAAAGGGCCTATTGAAAATGGACAATTCGAACGTTAATGACCACTTCTGCGTCAGTCCACCAGTGTCCTCTGGTGGCCACATTAAGAAATTGCTGAAGAATGGAAATATGGAACAAATATTAGTCCAATGTTAATATAGAAAAAAAGGCTAACTTTGTGGAGTGATTCCCTGTAATGTGTAGTGTAGAAATATATGAATGCTATCACCTGCTAGCCAAATTCTCGAACATGTCAGACTTTTGTCAACAGGTCGTTAATGTTAGCCGGCTTCCTGTCTCAATAAGCTAGCGTCAAAGTGCTGCTTTACATTGAATTCAATCGTTATGCTCTTTCATGAAGTCAATAACAAGAGGCAGGTTGTGTAACTACAGTAGCTAGAACTGCCTCGCTAGAAGACTCTCAGTTAGCCCCAGTACTAAAGGTAGCTATTCATCCTCCTTTCTCTGTTGAATGCCAGTCCCCAAGGGGTGCCAGTCACCAATTAGTATATTTTTGGTTTATAAACATAAAAAATAAATATTTAATTTGGAACCCAATATTTAAGATATGAATACATTGTTACTTCATTCATTCATTCATTCATTATCCTAACCCGCTTATCCTGAACAGGGTGGCAGGGGGGCTGGAGCCTATCCCAGCATGCATTGGGTGAAAGGCAAGAATACACCCTGGACAGGTCACCAGTCCATCGCAGGGCACACACACCATTCACTCACACACTCATACCCACGGGCAATTTAGACTCTCCAATCAGCCTAACCTGCATGTCTTTGGACTGTGGCAGGAAACCCATGCAAACACAGGGAGAACATGCAAACTTCATACAGAGAGGCAAGGATTTGGGATTCGAACCCAGGACCTCCTTGCTGTGAGGTGGCAGTGCTACCCATCTTTACTTTTAAATGAAAAAATGTTTGTTGAATGTTTAACCTTTAAAAACATATAAGTGGAAAAAAATTAATATAGTAATGTTATTTAAGATTTAAGATCAAAGATAAATATTTCATTTTGAACCATCGATTTAAGATATGAATACATATTCACTGCTAAATATTTAATTTTTAAAAACAGAGTTGTGGAAGAAAAATATTAATTAATTCAATGTCAAATCTTGGTTCTGAAAAAGTAATATTTAAGATCTAAGCAAATATTTCATCTTGAACCCAATATTTAAGATAAGTACCATTTTTTTTTTGTGATAAATATTGAACTGAATATTCATATAAAAAATGAATATATATAAATGTAATATATGTTAAATATTGGTATACAATGGTAATATAGGCTAAATATATACACAGTCAGAAATTGATTAGGTTTTTTTACACTTTTAGACTTGTTGGTCTTCTGCTGCTGTAGCTTATCCACTGAAGAGGTTTAATGCATTGTGTGTTCAGAGATGCTCTTCTGCATACCAAAGTTGCAATGTGTGGTTATTTGCATTACTGTCACCATCTGGACAGCTTTAATCAGTCTGGCCCTCTGCCCTCCCTCAGTAACAATGCATTTTTGCCCGCAGAACTGTTTTTCACTGGATGTTTTTTGTACCATTTTCTCTGAATTCTAGAGACTGGTGTGCAGGAAAATCCCAGGAAATCAGTAGCTATAGAAATACTCAAACCAGCCTGTCTGGCACCAACAATCATGCCACAGTCAAAATCACTGAAATCATATTTTCCTCATTCTGATGGTTGATGTGAACATTACACTGCTGCCACATGATTGGCTGATTAGATTCGCATGAATAAGTAGGTGTACAGATGTTCCTAATAAAGCGCTCAGTGAGTGTATGTTATAATAAATAAATATTTTCTTTTAAATAAATATGTATTTTTTCAATCAGATTTGACATTTAAATTGTATATTTAGCCTTTATATTTTGTCATGATATGTCAATTAAAATATGAACTAAAAGCTTGATTTATCATGCCTGTTTAAATCTGAGTAAAAACATTTTTATAAAATAAAAAAAAGAATACATATATATATATATATATAGATATATATATATATGTATATATATATATATATATATATCGCTTAGATCTTGAAGAAAATGCTGTATTTAGGTTAACTGGAATTTTGATGTGATTTACTTAATCACGTCTCCAAAAAAAAAAATGAAATTCAACGACATAACATTGATCGCGCGAGACTGAGGCCAAACACCAAGACCAAAAAGTTAATTGAGGTTTTTAATTTGTTTAATGTAAACCTTCAGTTCTACGCCTGCCCTGCAAACACTGATACTTTGACTTTGTGGAGCATAGCCAGTATTCTGTTTCTGATTTCTTTGGTTGCCAGGGAATACACAATGGGGTTCAGACAGGACGGTATGCATGAAGCTAACGACAAGTTCACCATTCTGATGTTTTGGTTGATCTGGATTGAAAAAAGTTCAGTGAGATATAGCGATAGGGACGGCACATAAAAAATCGCCACTAGAATGAGATGTTCTGTGCACGTTGCATGTGCTTTGTTCCTGCTCTCCACATTTTTCATTCTAAACACGGCCCTTAAAATACAGGCGTATGACAGGACGATTAAAGTAAGGGGCCCAAACATACACACTATGGCCATGGTGGAGGCAGCAGTCCACTGCAGTGTATGATCATTGCACGAGAGACTGAACACGAGCGCGTACTCGCAGACAAATTGGTGCACTGTGAGTGAATCACAAAAAGACAGTTTTGTCAAGATCACGACCAAGAACATCGTGGTGCTTCCACAAAACAACCAAACGATCGCTAAAATACAGATCATCCTTGTGGGAGTGTTGATAGAACTATGCCTCAGTGGGAAACATATCGCTATTAATCTGTCATAGGCAAGTACACTGAGAGAAAATGACCCTAGTGCTACGGAAAAGTTATAAAAAAAATTCTGTGTCAAACATGCGTTGTATGACATGAAGGTTTCTCCCGTGACAACAGTATTGATCGCGCTAGGAATAAAGGATGTACTGCAGATCAGGTCAACCACGGCTAAATTTGCCACCGCGATGTACTTCGGAGAGTGTAGGCGATGATCCAACCAAATAATGTAAATAATAAAGGAGTTGCACAAAACCGTTTCAATATAAATGAAGCCAAGGAAAACCAAATATAACTCAGCAAACTTTAAATCCGTAAATCCGATAACGTAAAATCCCGCTGGTATAATGATGGTGTCGTTTGTGATCGAAGTGGCGAGAATTCCCATTGCACGCGTGCGGCGTTCAGGAACTCATTTCCTCTGGGCCCTGAGAGAGAAAACATACAACCGCATGACAATTCAGGCTATGTTCCGTTGCCGACCAGTTTATTTGTTAGGTATAGTTAGTTAGACTACAGCATACCTTCAGAGCCGGAGGGGATGATACACGCTGCAACGTTTCAGTGTTGTTATGTTGAATGTTGATGTTCAAATTAGGATGGTCGACAGTGTACTTGGTATGCCGTTGCCCAGGGTTTGATGAGTTCACGGTCCTTCCCTGCCAATTAGATGAGCTAAGCATGCATAGGTGTAGAAAATTATTTGCATTTGCATTGAATGGCAGAACATTCGCAGGTTACCAGGAACAAACCTGAATTCCCCTGGGCCATGAGACAGAAACAGATATATGAAAATGTACAGCCCTGTGACAATTCAGGGTAATAGTCTGTACCAGTTGATTAGTTTAATTTGGACTATAGTAGACTTTAGAGAAGGGAGGCGAGTACACGCTGAAACCTTTCTATGTCAATGTTTGAACGTATGTTTGGATTAAAATTCGAACATCAAATTAAGATGTTTTCTTACTCATATAAATCATGACCGCAAAGTGAGTGCTGATCTGATACTACAGCTACATTAAACCAATAGCCAACATTCAGAGAAACATGTTTGGTGGAGAAAAGTGTCTATTTGAAGCAAGCCAAACACAGATTTTTTTACTTCAAATATCGGAATTTAAACATAATATAGCGCCCCCACCATTTTTTTCCTTCATAATAACAACGTTTTTCTTTTGGGGAACAAGAAGCAAACCGACCGCCGGACCGCGGGCAGGCAATTTCACTTCAATCACGTGTATATTTAGGCCGACATTCGGCCTGGTGTTTCGAAATGCGAATGGATCATATTTTCTACTTTGCTATTAAAATTGTCCAGCAGCCTACCACTATGCCCACTATGCCAATATTTATTTATGTTTTGCATAGATGTCAAAGGTAAGGCCGTGGAAATATTCACACGCGGAGTGAATTGAGTGAAAAAACGGCGGAGCCGGAAAACACTACTCACCCGTTGTCAGCAGCAGCGGTCGCAGTCGAAGGCCATTAGTGTGGGTCTCCACTGATCCTGCAGAATATATATCCTGCTGTGCGTAGAATGTGTGCATTTTGGAATTCTTATGGGACATTAATTAAAATCGAACGTGTAATCCCACAGGCAGGCCACGCAAGAGACAGAGTTAAGGGCACGTATTAGCCTATACCTTTTGGAATTTTGCAGACCCGATTTTATCCAGACTGATTTCCCCACGCTGCTTTTTTACGTTTTCAATGCAATTACCCAGCAATTCAGCTGAGGGAGCTTACTGTATTCATGGATTTAACAGCAGTGCTTCGTCTGGCTATAAACCTACATATAAACGTTCCTGAATCATGATAAACTGTTGTTCAGTCATAAATGCTTTCTTGACAAATTGCCTTGTATAAGAATTTGAGGTCTTCCGAAAGTCATACCAAGGCTGTGTTGCCAACGCAGTTAAATACAATAGTCCAAATTATTATCTGCTGAAAAACATAGACATATATATATATTTAAATGTGCTTTTGCCCTATATTAAATATATATTCAGTGAGCACTGTAGCCTATCCTAGCCTATCTTAGAGTTATGATGCGTTGTCTGTCTACAGAACTGCTGCTCGCTAGATTTTTAGTTTGAGTCTTTTGCACCATTTTTTGCAAACTCCAGAGACTAATGTGCATGAAATGAAATTGAGATCATCATTCCACTGTCTATGTCACTTCGATCAAATTTTTTCCCCATTCTGATGGTTGATGTGAACATTGACTGAAGCTCCTGACCCGTGTCTATGACTGTAGGTATTGCACTGCTGCCACACAAATGGCTGGTCAAAGCTGACCAGCCTGGCCATCTCACAGTAATGCAAATAACCATACATTACAACAGTTGTCTGCAGAAGAGCATCTCTGAACACACAATGCATCATAACTCTAAATGGATAGGCTACAGCAGTAGAATTCTAAAAAATAAGTCTAACAAATACTGAGAAAAGTGCTCTATTTGCCACACCAAGCTGATCAGTGCTAACAAAACGTGATGTTGTCTCCACATTGTGTTTCTGTTCTTTTTCTAAATCCAGGCGAGGGGGTGCTGGGGTGGGGGGTTGCATGTTGGCAGTTATGATTCAAATGTCATGTGCATAACAGAAAGTGACTGCTGCACAACTAAAAAATAACTGACATTCCCCCGTGTTGTTTTTTTCTTTTTTTTTTCTCAGACACCCTGGCACAAAGGTTTTGAGACAGTCTGATAGACTGGATACAGCATTTCATAATTGGGAGAAAATAACAGAATTAAAAATGTCCTATTAACTAATCAATCAATTCTTATGGAGATGAAAATGAATCATTATCCTTGTATTTGACCAAGTAGCTCAGTTGAGAAAAAAAAAGTCTTACTGACAATAGTATAAAACATTACACAAGCACACAAGAGAATTAAGGGGAAAGTGGCACAAAATTAAGAAATTAGACAGCGCTCAATTCAATGATTAAACTTTCAAAATGAATTCATGTGTCATGGGTGTGGGTGGGTAAGTGGTGGTGGGTCTTATACACTCACTGAGCACTTTATTAGGAACATTTTTACTTTATTATACCTACTCATTCATGCAATTATCTAATCAGCCAATTGTGTGGCAACAGTGCAATGCATACAATCATGTGGGTACGAGTCAGGAGCTACTGATCTAAATGAATTTGACCATGGAATGACTGTTGGTGGCAGACAGGGTAGTTGGAGTTTCTCAGAAACGACTGATCTCCGGGGATTTTCATGCACACTAGTCTTTAGAGTTTGCAAATAATGGTGTAAGTGAGCAGCAGGTCTGCAGAAAGAGATGCCTTGTTAATGAGAGACGTCAGAGGAGAATTGCCAGACTGGTCAAAGTTGACAAGAAGGTAACAGTAACGCAAATAACCACACAGTACAAAAGTGGTATGCAGAAGAGTATCTCTGAACACACAGCGCATCATAACGCTAAGTGGATAGGCTACAGCAGTAAAAGTCTAAGAAATAAGTCTAATAAATATCTAATAAAGTGCTCAACGAGTGTATATCCAAGAAAGTACAATTAAACTTCATAACATTGGACACAACATAGACATGCAATTGAGGCCAAACACGAAACACCAAAAAATAAATCGATAATATTAATCAAAATGTACATTTAAGAAACAGCTCTTCTCAGCTCGATGCCTGTCCTGCCGATGCTGTTAGTTTGACTTTCTGGAGCATAGCCAGTATTCTGTTCCTGATTTCTTTGGTTGCCAGGGAATACACAATGGGGTTCAGACAGGACGGGATGCTTGAAGCTAATGACAAGTTCACCATTCTAATATGTGGATCAACATGGAATAAGAAAAGTTCAGTGATGGACAGCGTTATGGTCGGCACATAGAAAATCGCCACTAGAATTAAATGCTCTGTGCACGTAGCAAGTGCTTTGTACCTGTTGTCCACAGTTTTCATTTTAAACACGGCTCTCAAAATACCGGCGTATGACAAGACGATTAAACTAAGGGGCCCAAACAAAAGCAGAATAGCCAGAGCAGAGGCAGCGGTCCACTGCAGTCTGTTATCATTACACGCTAGATTGATCACGGCCGCATACTCACAGACAAAGTGATTCACAGTCAGTGAGTCACAAAAAGACAGTTTTGTCAGTATCAAGACCAAGAACACCATGATGCTTGCAATAACTGACCAAAGAATCGCTAAAATACTTATTATGCTTGTGGGAGTGTTAATAGAATTATGCCTCAGTGGGAAACATATCACAATAAACCTGTCATAGGCCAGTACACTGAGAGAAAATGACTCTAATATTATAGAACTGTAATAAAAAAAAATCTGTGTCAAACATGCATTGTAGGACATGAAGGTATCTCTCATGAGAACAGTATTGATCGTGCTAGGAATAAAGGATGTACTGCACATCACGTCAACAACGGCTAAATTAGCCACCGCGATATACTTTGGAGTGTGTAGGCGATGATCCATCCATATAATTGAAATAATAAAAGAGTTGAACAAAAATGTTATAATATAAATGAAGCCGAGGAAAATTAAATATAAATCAGCAAACTTAAAATTCGTGAATCCGATAATGTCAAATCCAGCTGGTGTAATGATGGAGTCATTGGTGACGGAAGTAGTGAGAATTTTCATTGCACACAAACAGCGTTCAGGACCTCCGCGTGACTGCTGTACTACTGGGACCTGAGAGAGAAGTAAATGAGTGGCAATCAATGAAAATATACACAATTCAGGGCCACGATTCCCGATAACGGTGTCTCTTCGCGTTTTACGAAGACTCGAAAGGTATACCTTACTAAAATTGTTTACTCGTCGTGTTCCCCGAACTATCACTAAAGCCTGATGTATACTTCTGCGTAGCCGTTGTAGGCGCAGAGTAGAATTTACGCGGCTGGAAAATGCTCACCAGTTCTCCTCAGCATAGGTCAGTGTCGAAAACCGTTAGTCAAAAGTGTTTTTCCTGTTGTAGCATTTATCTCCTGGTGTGGGTGGAATGCGTATAATCGGGTCATCTTCTGGGGCATCTATTCAAATCCGCAAATGCCCTCCCATGGTTGCCTATTCCCTTTTTATCCTACAGAGGCATCGATGAGGTCACAGGCTTCTGATTGGTTTCCGTTGATAAACTAGAATAGGAACATTTTCACAGGATTTTTTTTGTGTGGATGTGCGAAATATGTTGGTCGCTTGAGGCAAAAATCCTTTCTTGGAAGTTTTACTTTAAAATATAACCATGAAAAATAAGATATAATAGAATATTATATGTGCTGATTATAAGCTGTCCATCACTCAACTTTTCTTATTCCATATTGATCCAAAAGTCATAAATGAGCTTATTATTAGCTTCATGCATCCATGGTGTATTCCTTGGCAACCAAACAAATCAGGAACAGAATACTGACTATCCTTTAGAAAGTCAAAAGTGGGCAGGGCATGCATTGAGCTGAATGTTGCAATAAAGTTACATTTCCAAATTAAAAACGTCTACTTACTTCAATAGGCCTTGGACGTCTGATGTAACCCAAAGCAAACCTGTTGCCCACACATGGATTTCCAGATCAAAGAACAATTTATCTATGGGAAAAAGTGAATGGGATTGTCACATAACCGTCTCTGTCGCTATCTCTGATTTCAGATGTTTAATATTTTGACGTTTTTATCCAGACTCATTTCTCTCTTCAGCGGAACAAAGTCCACAGAATTCCGATGCCGCAATCCCATATCTCCACAGTCTGGGACCAAACTCCATCCTCCAAGATGACAATGCTCACCCCCACAGAGTGGGGTTTATCAGAGACTACCTCCAGAATTTGGGAGTAGAGAGAATGGAATGGCCTGCCAACAGTCCTGACCTCAACCCAATTGAACACTTGTGGGATCAGCTGGGGCGTGCCGTTCGTGCTAGAGTGACCAACACAACCACGTTGGCTGACTTGCAACAAATCCTGGTTGTGGAGTGGAATGCCATCCCACAGCAGTGTGTGACGAGGCTGGTGACCAGCATGAGGAGGAGGTGCCAGGCTCTTGTGGTTGTGTATGGTTTGGCATTCGCAGAGAAGATTTGGCAAATATTACATGAGCGCTACCCACATACTCAGCTGTGCTGCTCATCCCACAAATGCATGTTCCTTACAAATGGACAGGCTTTCCAACAGTATAAAATGTATTGCCAAGAAGCATTGTTACAACAGAGAAATAATCTACCAAACACAAATTTCAGAATTTTTTGTTCAATGTTTATTTTATGTGTCGCAGTTAGTCCTTGAGAAGGGTTTCCAGCCTAGTTAATCCTTCCATTATCTACCCAAAAAATGATTCAAGCAACGATTCAAATAACTTAGGCAAATTACCAACGAGAACACCAACTATGACAAAAATAAAGACACCTAAAGTGATATATAGAATTGTATAAAGTAAAAAAACACGATTTATTACACGAACGAGTAATAGTCATTGGCAACGCACGTCAATCGCAACATTACAACCTTGCCGTATAGCAAAGTTGCTATGTTCTAACCAGTTTAACAGGTGTAAATACCAGGAAATAAAAGCTTAAATTATTTTATTTCTCTTGTCTCGTGTTTATCTTTTTATCTTAACCCCCACTGTATTGAGTGTACTGCCTTGTTGTTCCAATATTTTGGAGGGCACTGTATACAATTTAAGTTTTCTGTGTCATTTTTGACCCACATTTGCATTGAAGGGGCATTGGATCCTATGTCTCAAAGGGTTAATCCTGCATTGGATCACAATTTATCTTTATTTCATGACTGTTTTCTCTCAGTAAAACTACAAATTTGACCGGAAACATTATGTGTCACCATTACAAAACATTTGTAGACAAGGCCTCTCAGACAAGGAGATGGGGAAGGCCACCCTCAGCAGATTACCCAAGGGTAATGTGGCCACAAAAGCTGTGTGAAGTCTCATCAGCTGTGAGCAAGATTGATGCCAAAGCCAACTCCTTCGTACGCAGATGGCTGGGTCTCCCTCTCTGCTTCTCAACAGCAAGCCTGGATGTGTGAAATACACTCAAACTGCCCCTAAAATCCATCACCTTTAGGGGCAGGCAAGAGGAGGCAAGGCTGGTGATGGAGTTGAAAGACTCCTCTGATGAAAGGAAGAAGGACATAGGGGCCTGAGTCATGCCTGGGAAGAAGTGAAGGTCTGAGGAGGAAGGCAGTGAACAGACTGCAACACCAGAAAGTGGTGGGCCGGGTCCAAACAGGTCAGGCAGGCCTAGGATGGGGAGATCCACCCAGCCTATGGTCCAATGAAAAGGAGAGGAAGGGTCTTGTTGTCTCTGATGTCACCAGGATGGAGCAAGAGGAGCACAGAGTGAAGGCCATCGTACAGGGGCAGGAGGGGCACTGGGGAACCGCCACAGCTTTCTCATCAGGGCAACCTACTCATCAGGGCTGCAGCTGAGAAATCAGTGCTGCTGGTCAAGCTCACAGTGCCATGGAAGCAGGGGTCAGAGGCAGCCCACGAGAGGAAGAGGGAAAAATGCGCAGGCCTGATCGGGGAGTGCCGGGAAGGCGAATGGAATGCAAGGCGGTGGTCAGTGGAGTGGGAGCCAGAGAATTTGTGGGAGGCTCAACAACGTGGGAGGCAGACTGCACAAGGCCACCGGGGAAATGTCGGAAGAGGCAGAAAAGGCAAGACGTGGCATGGAGGGCGAGCAACTCCTGAAGAAGGTTAGCAGTAGGGGGTGTCAGGGAGACCACCATGGCACCTTGCCACCAGGGGATGTTTTGGGATAAGGGGAGCGGGGGTTAGTCTGGAGGTGATGAAGGGTTTAATGTGAGAGATGGGGTGGATGCGGAGTTGGGGAGGTGGGAGCTTGAGCTGAATCGCAGAGGGGTTGATAACTCTGGTGATAGAGTAGGGGCCAATGACGTGGGAGGCTAACTTGGGGGAGGTGGTGCAAAGGGAGTTATCCTGGGATGATATCCAGACCCTTTGCCCTGGGGGGCAGGTCGATGGCGGTGATGCGCAAACTCTATCATGAGTGTAACATTCAGTAACAAAGTGGCATGTGCTATTTTCCAGGCCTTACGAGGATATAGGCGGCAAGTACTTCCACTTCCCTCTCCTCCTTTTAGAAGGGTAGGGGCTAATATCCCAGGCAGCAGGCAAATGGAGACAACCCCGTGGAGGAGACGGGCATGGTGTTATGGGTATGCTCAATCCACGGGAGTGATACCACCCATGACGAGGGGGAATTGTCCACCATGCACCGTAGGCTCTTTTCTAGCTCCTGGTTAAGATGCTCCATCTGGCCATTAGTTTGTGGTTGGAGCCCAGGCTGGCCTCTTCGATGTGACCTCTTGTGGCAGGCCGTGGATACAGAAAGTATGTTTCACCAGGAGTTTGGTTCTCTCCTTGGATGAGAGCAATGAAGGATTGCATTACATTACATTACATTATTGGCATTTGGCAGACGCTCTTATCCAGAGCAACGTACAACAAAGTGCATACCCATAACCAGGGCTAAGTGCGCTGAAAGACCCTAGAGGGAAGTACAATTTCAATTTCTACCCGTACAACAAAGATAAGGACCAGGGCCAATTATTATTATTTTTTTAAACCACAAATAAACAAACAACAAAGTCTGTGGACAAAAGTGACCAAAGTTAACTGTCCAAATACTGCTTACCTAGCCAACTAAAAATACCGAAACACTACGTAAATCACAAAGACAACAATTAAGGATCACAGGGAGGTAGGGAGGGATGGGGAGAGGTGCTGCTTGAAGAGGTGCGTCTTCAGTTTGCACTTGAAGGTGGGGAGAGGTGCCAAGTGGCCTGTGGAGGCTGAACGAAGAGGTCTGGCAGGGGTGTAGGGTCTGATGATTTTTTGTAGGTAAGCTGGGGAAGACCCCTTAACTGCTTGGAAGGCTAGCACCAATGTTTTGAATTTGATGCGAGCCATGACAGGCAGCCAGTGGAGGGAAGTAAGCAGGGGGGTGACGTGTGAGTATTTGGGAAGGTTGAAGACCAGACGAGCTGCTGCATTCTGGATAAGTTGGAGGGGTATGATGGTGGACGCTGGGAGGCCAGGCAAGAGGGAATTGCAGTAGTCCAGGCGGGACAGAACCATCGCTTGACGAATATCATTTCAGTCTTGCCTGGGTTGAGCTTTAGATAGTGGTTATCCATCCAGCTCTGGATGTCACTCAGGCAAGCAGAGATACAGGCAGAAACCTGTGTATCAGATGGTGGGAACGAGATGAAGAGTTGGGTATCATCCGCATAGCAGTGGTAGGATAGCCCATGTGCAGTGATCACAGGGCCAAGGGAACGAGTGTAAAGAGAAAAAAGAAGCGGGCCTAGGACTGAGCCCTGGGGAACTCCTGTGGCAAGGGGCTGAGGTGTCGATACCGTACCAGCCCAGGCAACCTGGAAGGAGCAACCAAAGAGGTAGGACTCAATCCAGTCCAGGGCTGTGCCACAGATGCCCGTTGCTGACAGGGCGGACAGGAGGACGGAGTGATCCACAGTGTCGAAGGCAGCAGAGAGATCTAGAAGAATGAGGACTGAGGAGAGGGGGGCTGCTCGTGCGGCATGGAGCGACTCACTGACGAAGAGGAGCGCGGTCTCTGTCGAGTGGCCCGATCTGAAGCCAGACTGATGGGGGTCTAGCAGGTTGTTGTTAGAAAAGAAAGAAGAAAGTTGAGTAGAAGCAGCTCATTCTATTTGCGGAGAGCAATGAAGTGGGCAGATTTTGGAAAGCGATCCACTATGGAGAGGATTACAATCTTTCCATTGGAGAGGGGTAACCCAGTGGTGTAGTCGAGTGATAGGGAATGGCGAGAGGTTGCAGCAGCCCCTGTGGATGCTGGCTGCTCGACTTAGTTTGAGCAGACTGTGGGCAGGCAGAGATAAACTTACTGACAGCCACCAGAGGCACCAGGACAGGAGAGCCAAAGTACGACCGACCAGCGAGGGGGGAAGCATCTCCCCACGTGAGGACCTGGGATCGGACTGTGCCCACTCCAATGTCAGAGGCATCCAACTTGAGGATGAACTGCTTGTCAGGGTCAGGGGTGATCAGAACAGGGGCAGATGTGAAGCGGCGTTTGAGATCCCAAAAGGCTCTTTTGGCTCCAGTGACCGGAAAAACACCATTTTGCTAGAGAGCAGTGAGCACGGTGGTGATTGAGCTGTAGTCCCGAATAAAATGTTAAAAAAAAAGTTGGAAAATCCAAGAACGTGTTGCAATTTCTTATGATTGGTGGGGATAGGCCAGTCCCTTACTGCCCAGTTCTTGGCAGGGTCCATCTGCAACCCATGAGGCCACAAACCCCAGAAACTGTACAGAGGACTGGTGGAACTCGCATTTCTCTTCTTTCACATAGAGAAGATTGTCCAACAACTGCTGTAACACTCAACGGACATGACAAACACGTTCTTCCAGAGAAGCAGAAAACATCAGTATAGCATCCAGGTACACAATAACAAATTCTGATATCATGTCCCGGAGAATGTCATTACTTGAATACTGCCGACGCGTTAGTGAGCTGGAGTGGCCTCAGAAGGTATTCATAGCACCCCCTAGTGTTGTTGAAGGTGGTTTTACACTCTCCCCATCTCTGATGTGGACCAGGTGATAGGTATTGCGAAGGTCGAGTTTGGTGAAGAACTGGCTGTGTTGTAGTGAAGCCTAAATCAATGAGAGGAATGGGACACGATTTTTAATAGTGATATTGTTCAAGCCCAGGAAGTCAATTCAGGGTCTCGGGTTTTGTCTTTCTTCTCTAGGAAGAAGAATCCGACCCCAGCCGGTGAAAAGTAGGGCCAGATGAGACCGGTAGCAAGCAAGTCACTGATATATTTATGCATGGCCTTGTTTTCAGGGACCAACAGGGAAAACCTGTGGCGTAGTGGTTAAGGTACATGACTGTTGTCGAGGACCCGGCCCTAGGCCCCCCTGATGAGAGATTGACAGGGATGGGTTAGGCAGGAATGCATTGTTAACCCCTCGCAAACGCCATTGAGGTGGTAGCAAGAACGCCCGTAAGAGGAAAAATATGCGGTTCAGACCTAATGAGCAGCCCTAATTGTCAGCAGAGGAGTCTGAAGTCGGAGGACTTAGATTTAGAGTACTAAGGAGCTAAGGAGCAAGGTTAAAGCTCTGACTGAGGCTATGCATAGAATGAGTTCCAGCATGACCTTAGAGGAGATTCAACATGCTGAGCGAGCAGTCGGGGAATACCCCAACCCTACAGGGGAGGAGCATAATGCCTGGTTAAAGCAAAAAGATGAGGAAAACAATATAGATGATGGGGAAATGATAATCTGATAATTTATTGGATAGATTCAAAGGACTGACTGTAGAGGAGTTGAGGGATGGATTACACTCGGCTATTAATTGGATGTCCTTTGTTGATCCCTTAAGGCGCCACAAAAAAGAGCACCTGAAGAGTGTATTTAGATGGTGGAAGGCACTTACTTCTGGCTTGTATGAAGTCAAAGTGTGGAGAAAGTCAAGGAGAGACTATGAAATTGAGACAGATACCAGTGATGAATAGGTTCATTAAAAAATTACAAAAGAGCTAGTGTTTTTCCACTCGTATAATGAGATGTTGGAAACTCCCAACCGGAGGGGTATATGAGATAAAGTATTGGGGAAACTCCCTTTAAGGTATGGGGAAATGACAGTGAGACAAATAAAAGTGATGAATATGTTCATTAAAAAAGTTGCATAAGAGATAAATGTCTTTCCACTCGGTATACTGGGGACATTTCTTATCAAAAAAGGTACACTTTTATACAAGTTAAGAAGATATAAGGAATAAGCTTTTAGAGGTTAGGGTAGCATCTTAGAATTTTGCTTCACAAGATATCTACGGGCTGTTGAAGAAAGAGCAACGCAGAACAACTATAATCAAGCTCGAGTGGTAATTATAATCTATATTACTTGTAGAAGTAGGAAAAGTAGCACATAGAAGTTCAGCGTTATAAGTTTCCTTTCATTTTTATGTCTTTTATTTTTCATTAAGATACTATATAAGGTAGAAAAAATGTAGAAAAGTTTTAGAGTGTAGATGCACATAATATTCTAGGAATAGTTTCTTTTAACTTCCAGAAGGGGGAGCTATAGGATAAAAGGGGCCAAAGAGGCCAAAGAGGATGGATATTTGAGGGGTGTACCTTGAATTTAACATCTGGTGGACAAGGTGAATTAGAAAGAGCTAAAGGGGTTATATGAACCTTGTATGTGATTAGCAAACTATATTTTATTTAACCTGTCAGCTGTATAACTCTATTCTTTTGATTCTTTTGATTATAATAAAGTATATCTGACTATAATCATATGTGAGAAAGGTTCTTTTAGAGGAATACAGTGAATACAGGAAATCGTATACCAGATTTGCATCACACCCTTCACTTCGAGACTGGGCTGGAAGTTCTGTAGAACTTACCAGGGCTCCAGGACGTTCGGAGTACTGAAAGGAAAAGAGAGTTCGTCCCCGAGACACCTCCTCGTGGGGTACTGCTCGTGGGAATGTGAGGTCTGAGCTCGGCAAGGGGTCCGTAGCTCACGACACTGTGACCCACAAGGTTGGTGGTTCGGTCCCCGGTGTAGCCACAATAAGATCCGCACAGCCGTTGGGCCCTTGAGCTAACCCTGCATTGCTCCAGGGGAGGACTGTCTCCTGCTTAGTCTAATCAACTGTATGTCGCTCTGGATAAGAGCGTCTGCCAAATGCCAATAATGTAATGTAATGTAATGTAATGAGAACAGAAGACTTCTGAGGTGCCAGGGAGAAGATTTCTGCTGCAGTCATAGGGGTGATGAGGTGGCAGGGAGCAGGCTCGGTGAACACTTGGCGAAGGTCGTAATAGACGGGCGGCATATTGGAGAGGTTGGCTGGCGCCTCCTTGGCATGCAGAACATGGGTAGATGGACCAGAAGCAGTCTGGAGACAGGAAACGTGGCACTGCACACTCCAGCCTATGATAGGTCCATGATCCCAGTTAATCTGTGGATTGTTCTGCAGTAGCCAGGGCTGTCTCAGACCATGCGAACCTCTGGCGAAACTTCTCCAAATACAACATCGACTTTAAAAAAAAATTCCCACTTGTGTATATCACATGATACTTTGTGTAAATAAGTTGCTGTAAGGTGTATTTCTTCACTTTGAAGGAGGTAGACTACAGACTCTGATAGGCTTCAAGTATTTATGCTAAGCTAACATAGAAATTGAGCCAGTGAACCCACAAACATGAAAATGAGATTCTAGGTTTTGATAGGTATATTTCCCAAACTGTTGGTGTTTTCCTTCACTAAAGGATAATACTTCATCCAATTTGGAATATAAAGCTTTTATCAATAATCATATTATATTTTATAGTTTACAGCACTTTTTGTGAAGATTTATCAGGGATGATAATAATTCTGGAGCCCACTGTATATGCTTTATAAAACGTTAAATCGACTGCCCAATTTTGGATGGGAACACAAACAACATGAAGGTTAAATATATGAAGCAGCAGTACATTCAGCAAAGACTAATTATTTAAATATTATTAAATTAATCTGTATTTGCTTTTAACAAAGACAGGCATTATATATATTTAGATATTATATATTATATATATATATATATATATATATATATATATATATAATATCTAAATATATATATAATACATATAATACACATATTTAAATATAATCTTTCATGGGTAAGTTCAATAAATAATAATTGTCACTGGATTTATTTATACCACCAGATTTCTAAATCTGAGATTTTAAACAGGTTTGTAAAAATGCTCTGATTCAAGTTTATCAATAGAAATCCAGAGTGTAAGTCAATCTGGATACGTTGTGAGTCTGAATGCCAAAATGCAATGTAAACTGTGACCTCATCAATGCCTCAATTGGTACCAAAGGGATGATGAATTTGGCAGCCAATGGAGGGCAGTTGCAGATTTTAATTGATGTCCCAGAAGCATTCTTAAGCAGGCACATTCCACCCACACAAGGAGATAAATTATGCTGCATGAGAGGAGAAGCACATTCAATGAACAGGTTTCAACACTGACCTATGCTGAGGAGAACTGGTGAGTGCCAGCAACACAGAGTAATTATACTCTGTGCATACAATCGTTCAGTTTCTTTTGCAATTAATTGATACGTTACGGATAACTGTGAATGTGTTCACATGCTTACTTTCGTCATAGGGGAGATTGGAGATGGTTGATACATTGGGTTAGTTGTAACACCGTCAATTTGAGCACTGAGAAATTTATTGTGGTTACATGATCACTATTGCGCAGACCCATATTGAGCTCACATGAGATGTTTGATGACTCTGTGTTCATTATTGGCTGTTTTAAGTGCAAAAAAACGTATTTTTTCCATCTATTTTTTGTTTAGCAGTCACAATATTGTATGTACAAACATGGTAGTAATAAGCACTCTTTCTCTCTAAGAAATAAGGTGGTTTTAGATTTCAAGATTATTAAAGTATAATTGATATTACGTTTATCTTCTTTTAGTGAAATATAATTTGGAAATGGGTGACATTGTAAAAAAGACTGAATGTTTTGAAATTGTGTTGGAAATAGCCAATTTTATATTTCATGTTTACTTTTTATTTGCTTTAATGAAAACAAATTACTTTAGGCCTATACAAAAGTTCAAAAATTCTGTTCCTGCCACATTCATCCATGCCACATGAGTGTTACAACTCACCCCAGACATATTTTACATTAACTCACACATTCTGTGATATTGTAGTGGATGATAGTTATAGTAAATAAATATGGGTATCGTCTATCATGTTTGAGAGCTCTAGCAAAACGTGTGACAATCATTATCGGTCTCTCCCATTTGAACAATTTAATGAACAAATGCAGTATTCAAGGAGCATAGCAGTACTTGGGAATGTAAGAGCTAAGCCTAAACTAAGATCCATTGAAGGTTGTAAATACCAGCCTGGATGTTGGCCTATTTAAATATGCACGTCATTGAAGTAAAAAGTATAAGCGATAATGATATAGGGAACTGAATCATTGTGTCGGTCAGGCGATCGGTCTGTTCGCTGTTGACTAAAAGCGGACGTTTTTACACAAAAAGCGATCTACAGTTTCCGCATTGTGCTTTCTGTCGATTATTATTATTTCTTTCTTTTTTTTTTGGTGACATACTACCTGCATTAACCTGCTGAAAAAAATTGTGTGTCTCTCGAAGGCGCTGTGTTTCAGGAAACAACCCAATAGTGATATCGGGAGAGGAAGAGACGCATGCATAACATCACATCCACGGTTTGGTTCTCTTTTTTAAGTGGCTTGTTCTTTATCAAAAATGCACGCGTTTGTTTAGGCTGCCGTATGAATCCTTCATAAGACTGTACAAAATATTGTATAATTCAAATAACATTTTTACATCCTAAATGGCTAGCCAAAGGCATACTGAAAGGTCGGCTTCAACACCAGGGGCAATGACCTTATTTTGTTAGAATGGAGGAAGGAATAATGATAGTGTCGTGACGCGATGTTCGAGCCGAGCGGTTTTTTTCTTCTTTCTTTTTTTTTTGCGCTTCCTTATCTTCTGTAAATTCCGACAGGCCTACTAACCAAGAAGAAATCAACATCCACCCTCCCCAGAATATCAGCGATGCTTGGAGTAAATAATAAATACAATCTAATTGGTTTCAATTAGTATGCAAATTCTTCAGCACACAGGTTTCTCTGAATGTATTGGTTTAACTAACGAAACAGTTCATACATACTGTATTTCAGTTGTTAGTTAGCGTATTATGAGTAGCCTAAACAAATTACCTAAATTTAGTTTCAAATGAAATGTGCATTTACACATTTTGATATAAAAAATTCAATGCGTAATCCTCTAAGCCGACCTAGCTCTGAAGTTGTGAAGGAACGTTTCCCTGAATTGTCATTGATCGCCGTTCATCTGTTTCTCTCTCAGGGCCCAGAGGAATACAGTCTGTTACTGACAGTCTGGGAGTGTTCTTCCATTCAAAGGAAAATGCTTTGTCATTTTCTGCACCTGACCATGGCATCATCAGACCCTGGGCAATGGCATTCCTAATATACTGTCCAACATTATGGTTTCGGAAAACGCAAAAGACGACCGGAGCAGATGGGCGTTGTGAAAATAATAGGTTATATGTTTAAAATTTGTTCAATACGGCCTACTGCTGACAGAATAGCTCGAGTGATTTTCCAAGCTCAGTTGAGATACATGACATTCAGTCATACAATTCTATAGGCCTTGTTGATACATTTCAACGGTCCCAAAATTTGAGCTCTTCAGCAGGACAAACCAATGTAATGTTTCCAAAGCAGTTTGGAAACTGTTGAACTGCATAACAATTCATACACAGCATACACGTTTAAGCGAAACATAAAACAGAAATTAGCTAAATAAATTGTCAGTGTAAGTGTAAATGCTTATTGCATATATATAAATATAAATATATCTGGGTTGTGATGTCAAGTAATCCTCCCTGATTTGTGGCAGGACAACCACTCGTGATGAACAGTGAAGTGCAGTGGCTAATGTATTGTATATGAATGAAACACGGAAGAGTTCATTTAACAATGATTTGTCAATTTTTTTTAGCAGCTGCTGACAAAAAGTGATAATTGTTCATATTTTTTACTCACCATTCTAAAACCTGTTGGCCAGGACGCCCAACCGAACACTGGATCAACCCGCACTGAAACAGGACACAAGGGTTTCAGGCCTCAGTGCAGACACAGCTTTTCTTTCAACCAAACAAGCCAGTCAACAGACCCCTGACCTGCCATAACCTAGAGAAGAAGAACAACTTACATATGACATTTCTTACAGATATGAATACTAATGAGTGCACGGCACATACCCACCCTGTCCTTATCTGCTGGACAGGTCACGGTAATCTACTAGTGGTTATTACAATTTAATGGTTATAATTGGGTTAAATTGTAAAAGTTCAGAATTGATATAGCACCTTTATCCACAGCACTGTACAATTGATGCTTCTCACTCATCCACTCATCCATTCATCCATACATACATACATACATACATACACACACACACACACACACACACACACACACAACAACAGTGATTGGCTGCCATGCACCAACCAGCTCGTCAGGAGCATTTTTGGGGCTAGATGTCTTGCTCACTTCAACACACCCAGGGTGGGATCAAACAGGCAGCCCTCCGACTGCCAGATGACTGCTCTTACCACCTGAGCCAATGTCTCCCCTGACAACTTAGACGTTTGAAATAAATATTTAGAAGAAAATCAACTGTGACTCCTGGGGGAAAATAACCAGAATTTTAATGCAGTTTTCCTGCACCCTTAAGAGTGCAGTTATGGGTTATATGAGTAAATAAATAGCCTCATTAAATATTAATTTAATCATTGCACTTGTCCAACCACACCGCTTTGTTCTAGTGCTGGGCTGCCTCCCTCAGGAATCCTCCCTGCTTTAACTACTGGAGCAGCAATCTTAATCACCTCTGAGCCTGCCAGTGTCATTTCCAAACCCACCTTTCCACACTTATATTCCTCTACAAGACTAGTCACCGGCGGCTCTGAGATTTCCTTCCCATATAAGGTACTTAAGCACGGTGCACACCCAGCCGTTTCCTAATGACCTTACTAATCATTCTCTCTAGGCACCCTGAGAAACCAGGAATTCCTGCTTTCTGAGTTGACGTGTCAATTAATCTATTTTTCTCTAAGTACACTACTATCCTCCGAGCCCCTATGCTAAAGTTGATTTTCTCTTCAAAATTGAGGCTGATGAGTCGAAATTTCCCAATGCCTAATGCTTCCTTCTCCTTGGGAATCAAAGTACCTTTTGCTTTCCACCATGCCCTTGGAAGGACCCTTTTTCCATACTACATGGAATTACTACTACATTTATAAAAGTAAGGGATCCTATGATGTCCAGGAGCCAATGAGGCCTTAGCACGCACAAGCTGCCTTCTCTCTCAAATAAGCCTCTCTATTTCTGCCTGTCTCCTCACTTTAGCTCTAGACCATTAAATCTCTCCCTCTCATAATTATCATATTAACAAATCGATATATCTTTCTCTTAGCTGTCCCCTTTAAAACAACCGTTATTCATTTGAGGTCACTGTTAATACAATTCAACAATTTCAATTTCACTAGCCCCAGGCCATCTAACCTGTGGTATCTGCCCCTAAGGATTCCTAGCTGGTTGCCTACCGACCTGCTCTCCACTAACCCCTGAGACTCAACCTGTAGTTCAGCACCATGCCCTGCCTGCCCTATGCAGGGGTGCTGTACAGCCACTGGAATTAATCTGATTGACTGGAACTATTCCTAATGAGTAGTGATTAATAAAGAGCCCCTGCTCAATTTCATCCAGCAAACAGAAAACAGTCAACAGTAATAAGAAATGTTATACACTAGCCAAGAAGGTGCTAATGAGAATATTTCACAGGCGTGGCCAAGTGGCCACCTCCCTTCACCATTGCTCTCATAGTCGTTCATCTGTTTCTCTCTCAGGGCCCAGAGGAAAAGCAGTCTTCCGACGTCCTGAACGGCACACGCGTGCAATGGGGATTCTTGCCACTTCAATCACAAACGACTCTCTCATTATACCAGCGGGATTTTACGTTATCGGATTTACAAATTTAGCATTTGCTGATTTATATTTAATTTTCCTCGGCTTCCTTTATATTGAAACAGTTTTGTTGAACTCCTTTCTCATTTCCATCATATGGCTGGATCATCGGCTCCACACTCCAAAGTTCATTGCCGTGGCTAATTTAGCCATTGTTGACTTGATGTGCAGTACATCCTTTATTCCTAGTGCAATCAATACAGTTCTCACAAGAGATACCTTCATGTCCTACAATGCATGTTTGACACAAATATTTTTTTATTATTGTTCTGTAGGACTAGAGTCATTTTCCCTCAGTGTACTTGCCTATGACAGATTAATTGCGATATGTTTCCCACTGAGGCATAGCTCGATCAACACTCCCATCAGGATGTTCTATATTTTAGCGATTGTTTGGTTTATTTGTGTAGGCGCCATGTTGTTCTTAGTCTTGATTTTGACAAAACTGTCCTTTTGTGGTTCACTCACTGTGCACCAATTTGTCTGTGAGTACGCGGCTGTGTACAGTCTAGCATGCAATGATCATACACTGCAGTGGAACACTGCCTCCACTCTGGCCATAACACTTTTGTTTTGTCCACTTAGTTTAATCGTCATGTCATACGCCTGTATTTTGAGAGCCGTGTTTAAAATGAAAAGTGTGGACAGCAGATACAAAGCGTATGCAACCTGCACGGAACATCTCATTCTGGTGGCAATTTTCTACGTGCCGACCATAACACTGTACATCACTGAACTTTTTTCATTCCGCATAGATCAAAATGTCAGAATGGTGAACTTGTCACTAGCTGCCTGCATCCCATCCTGTCTGAACCCCATTGTCTATTCACTGGCAACAAAAGAAATCAGGAGCAGAATACTGGCTATGCCCAAGAAAGTAGCAGCTTGGACAGGACAGGCGTAGAACCTAAGGATTGACATTTTCAAATGGATAAGATCTATTTATTTTTAGGTCTTAATTGCACATGTATATATGACACCCAATGTTATGTAGGTGAACTGTATTTTCATGGAAATAGAAGACACCCACCAGCACTACCCCACCCCCGCCTGTGACTTCCTTTGAAAGTTTAAGAGTGCATGGACGGCTGTATTTTTAATTTTTATTTTGTGTCATGTTATCTTTTATTGCCTTGTGGTGTGGTTGTTTCATACTGTAATATACTATTGTCAGTTAAGACCTTTCTCTTAACTGACCTCCCTGTTGAAATTAAGGTAATCATATATATTTTTAAAAACTTTTCTTTAAAAAAAATAAACGTTCTACATTGAAATTACTTCTACCTTAATTACTGGAGGATTTTCCAGGTCAATGACACAAGTATGAAATGTTAAGATGCACTATTATTATAAACTAAACCTATAAACTAATTATTCTAAGCATATTTTCGAGATGGCCTTGAAAGGATCTTGGATATTTCTTTTAACTTTTTTTTTTTAGATCTAATGTTCCTGAACCGGTTTGAATGACATAAAGAAAACAAATAATTTTGTTCCTTTTCTCCCACCTCCCAAACATTGAAACCAGTCTAGTAGCCTGTTTTAAAACCTATTCTCTTTGTGCCCGTGTTCCCAACATGATGGTGAACATGGGTAAATGGATGTTTGGCTGTGGTTGAATTTGGTTCCTTCCATTGAATCATTATAAAAGCACACTACACAATGTCGGAAAACAATGTTTATTTCAATAACAGTTTTAATTTGTCTAGTTTACAGTAATGTTTCTGCATATTTATCAAGGGTGCAAATAATTCTGGAGCCCACAATATGCATACAAACAATATATCCTGAGACCCAGAAGTATATTACATAGTCTTGGATGACACAAACATCCATCCATCCATTATCTGAACCCATCAATCCATCCATTATCTTAACCCGTTTATCCTGAACAGGGTCGCAGGGGGGCTGGAGCCTACCCAGCATACATTGGGAGAAAGGCAGGAATACACCCTGGACAGGTCGCCAGTCTATCGCAGGGCACACACACACCATTCACTCACACACTCATACCCACGGGCAATTTAGACTCTCCAACCTGTGTGTCTGCGACTCTCAGCCTAACCTGCATGTCTTTGGATTGTGGAAGGAAACCCACGCAAACATGGGGAGAACATGCAAGCTCCACACAGAGAGGCCCCGGCCGACCAGGATTCGAACTCAGGACCTCCTTGCTGTGAGGCGGCAGTGCTACACGCTGCACCATCTCTGCCGCCCTGAAACAAATGTTCCAGTGAAAATATTTTCTAATATTTATTTTATTACATTTTAATTGAATGTGCTTTATGTTAAGAGAAATCTTGTATGGAGCTCATGGAAGCCAAAATTGACATTGTTTGACACAGGGTCTCAGGAGGCTAAAGCAATCTTTGCTAAATACATATTTTTCTTTACATTGAGAAGCTAACAAAGGGTGGGCTTGAAACTATCAAATGTAAATCATGTCTATGCAGAAAGATTAGTCTCAATATTATCAACAAATGTGTGAATGTGTGTAACATAATCCACAAATACAGTGGGGTGCAAAAACTTGGGCAAAAAAAACTCTGGTTTAAATGTATGTTACAATGAATCTGTATGTGTCAGGGTTGGGAGGTAGTACCGGTTATTATTATTTTCACCTGGCCCTCATTAGTGCCAGGGGAGCCTACCTCCTGTGGGTATTTAAAGTGCTCGCTGGCAATCGGTCGGCGCTTTGGTGTCAACTGTTTGCGCTTGCACTAAGCTGCTATGCACGCGGTAGGCTCGGTGTCTTAATGAGTCAGGTATTGTGCTGGTTCGGGTTTCTTTCACATTTAAAAGAAAAGGTAAGGTAGACGCTCAGCTTGTTGGTGCCGTGTGCACGGCTGACACCTTCCGAAAGGTTCTTTGTTTTTTTTGGTTTGTGTTTTTCCTGAGCTGCGTCTCAATGTTCTTTGTTTTCTTGCCTAGTGTTTTATACTAGGTTGTACTTTTATTTCGGTCCCCGGTCTGGGGTTTGCAGTGCTCGCTTTTAGCACTCATTTTGGTTGGGTTGTTCGTCCTGGTTTTTTTAGGGGTCGCTTTATTTTCCTGGAGCTGTTTTTGGGCTGTTCCTTTTATTTTGGCCAGAGTTGTCTCCAAGCTATTTTTGTTCCCTTTACCTCCCAGGGTTTTGTGGCAAACACGTTCGTGTGTCCGCTTATAAGGGATTACCCTTAGTTGCTCCTGGCTCTCCTCGACATTATAGTATGTGGTGACAAGAAACTAACTCTTTATTGAACTCTAAATTGTAAAACACGAGATGTTGTATATGTATATGTGTATATATATGTATGTGTATATATGTATATGTATGTGTGTATATATATATGTATATGTGTATATATATGTATATGTATATGTGTATGTATATATATGTGTATGTGTATGTATGTATATGTGTATGTATGTATATGTATATGTATATGTATATGTATATGTATATGTATATGTATATGTATATATATATGTATATGTATATGTATATGTGTATATGTATATGTATATATGTATATATGTATATGTGTATGTATATGTGTATGTATATGTATATATATATATATGTATATGTGTATATATGTATATGTATATGTGTATATATGTATATGTATATGTGTATATATGTATATGTATATGTGTATATATGTATATGTATATGTGTATATATGTATATGTATATGTGTATATATGTATATGTATATGCGTAAATATATGTATATGTGTATATATGTATATGTATATGTGTATATATGTATATGTATATGCGTAAATATATGTATATGTGTGTATATATATATATATATGTATATTTATATATATATATATATGTATATGTATATGTATATGTATATGTGTTCTGTGCAAAAGTTTACTTTTTGGGGCTTCAATGGGTCAGGTGAGTATAAGTCCAGGACTGAACTTTTTAGTTCTAAATATCAAACTGCAGTGGCTCTACTGCCTAGTATTAACAATTATGGGTTTCTCTAAACAGTTGTCCAATGATTTCAGAATGAAGATTCTGGATTTCAGAATGATGGTTCATTTCCACCAAGAAGGAGAGAGGCTTAAAAAACAAAAACTCTCTCAATGTGTTTTGAAACTGCCTATTTCCATTGTCAGAAACATCATTAGACAATGGAAGATAAATGGAACAGTTGAAGTCAAGGAAAGGTCTAAAAGAGCAAAAGTTTTGGATGGTGGTGTAAATTTAATTGCATTGCATTTTTTATAATCTACAGTTCCCTTAAAAATATTGGAACAGCAAGTATATTGCATATTCCTTTGTTTTTGCAATAGACTGAATACATTTGGGACAAGCATTCTAAATTTCAGCTTTTATTTCCCTTCAATCTCCTCTTCAAGAGGTGAAATGCATGCTCAATTGGGTTGAGATCTGGTGATTGATTTGGCCAGTGTAAAACCACTCAGAACACTGCCTGAGTTAAATCAACCCTCAATAGGAATTTGTCATGAATAAATAATGCAAGGAAAAGCAGTAGAGTATAAAAGTTATCTCACCAATCACATTTCTTTTTAAATGTGTCATATTACTTCTATTATTTCTACACATTATTATGTCATGGGAAATTGACACCCACGAAATGGGGTATTAGAAGTATGCCACCATCCTTACTGTGGTTGTTGAAGATTCATCACTGCTCGTTGTTCTACTAATGAAAATGGGGGGAAAAAACATTTTTATATTGTTTTTGGAGTTGCAAATGAATTTGATAAAATAAAAAAATTAACTTTGATTACATTCTGACTACTTAATAGGTGATTAAAGGCATTTACTTTCCTTATGTCTTGGGGCTGCCCTGAGATAGACTGGCGACCTGTCCAGGGTGTATTCCTGCCTTCCGCCCAATGTATGCTGGGATAGGCTCCAGCCCCCCTGCGACCCTGATCAGGATAAGCGGGTTCAGATAACGGATGGATGGATGGATGGATGTCTTGGGGCTTTTTAGGTGAAAAAAAGTCAACTATCCTCTTATGGGACAAAGTAATTTAAAAAAGACAATTACCTAAACAAATGAAAGAAATTACCCTCCGAAACAAACAACATCTGAAAGAGGCTGCAGTAAAAGCCTGGAAAAGCATCACAAAAGAACAGTTGATGTTAATGAGTCGCAGGCTTGATGAAGTTATTGCAAGCAAGGGATATCCTACCAAATATTAAATGTTATTAACTTTCATTTACTTAAATACTCTCCGTTCCAATACTTTCTCACCTAGGAATTTGGTGGTCTGATACAAAAGCTGCTATGTTTGAAGTAGTTTAACACTTCTAAGTGTAAATAACAGGAAATAAAAGCTGAAATTCTGAACTCTTTTCCTCTCAACCCCAATGTTTTCAGTGTATTGCAAAAACAAAGAAATTTTCCTTGCTGTTCCCATACTTTTTGAAGGGAGTGTAGTTATCATAAACTGAGATTCACTAAATGTGAAAGTAAAATTGTGTTACCAATTTTAGGGGTGCCAATAATTTTGGCACCTGTGGTTTCCAGAAAAAATTGATGACTAAATAAAAAACATTGAAACATGAGAGTAATAGTATAATAGTATATTACACTATTACACAAGCAGTTCTCAAAAATACAATTACAAAAAATAAGGAATTTAGATACAGCTGCCAGTGCAACACTGTCAAAGGGAATTAATGTGTCATGAGTGTGTGTGGGGGGGGGTCTTCTATTTCCAAGGAAATGCAATTCAACACATAACATTGGACATCACGCGCAACTGACGTGATAACACCAAGACCAAAAACTAAATTGAGGTTATTAATTTGAAAATGTAAACCTTCGGCTCTACGCCTGCCCTGGAAGCACGGCTGCTTTCAGTTTCTTCAGCATAGCCAGTATTCTGTTCCTGATTTCTTTGGTTGCCAGGGAATACACAATGGGGTTCAGACAGGACGGGATACATGAGGCTAATGACAAGTTCACCATTCTGATGTTTTGGTTGACCTCGAACGAGAAAAGTTCAGTGAGGTAGAGCGTTAGGGACGGCACGTAAAATATTCCCACGAGAATGAGATGTTCTGTGCATGTTGCATGAGCTTTGTACCTGCTCTCCACATTTTGCATTCTAAACACGGATCTCAAAATACAGGCGTATGAAAAGACGATGAAACTAAGGGGCCCAAACAAAAGCACGATAGCCAGAGTAGAGGCAGTGAGCCACTGTAGTGTATTATCATTGCACGAGAGATTGAACACGAGTGTGTACTCACAGACAAATTGGTGCACAGTGAGTGAATCACAAAAGGACAGTTTGGTCAAGATCACGACCATGAACATCAAGGAGCTTACACAAACCAACCAAACAATCGCTAAAATATAAATCATCCTTGTCGGAGTGTTGATAGAACTATGCCTCAGTGGGAAACATATCGCAATTAATCTGTCATAGGCAAGTACACCGAGGGAAAATGACTCTAATGCTACAGAACAGTAATAAAAAAAATTCTGTGTCAAACATGCATTGTATGACACAAAGGTATCTCTCGTGACAACAGTCTTGATCGTACTAGGAATAAAGGATGTACTGCACATCAAGTCAACAACGCCTAAATTAGCCACCGCGATGTACTTTGGAGTGTGTAGCCGATGATCCATCCATATAATGTAAATAATAAAGGCATTGCACAAAACCGTTTCAATATAAATGAAGCAAAGAAAAATTGAATATAACTCGGCAAACTTTAAATCCGTAAATCCGATAACGTAAAATCCCGCTGGTATAATGATGGAGTCATTTGTGATCGAAGTGGCGAGAATTCCCATTGCATTCGTGCGGCGTTCAGAACCTCTGCGGGCCTGCTTTCCCTCTGTATCCTGAGAGAGAAACAGATGAATGGCAAAGCATAAAAACAAACATGACAATTCAGCCTATCAGTATATTAGTTAGGTATAGTTAGTTACAGCATACCTCAAGAGCCTGAGGGGATGATACACACTTTTCTGTGTTAATATGTTGGATGTTTAAGTTAAAATTAGACTGGTCGACAGAGTACTAGGGATGCCGTTGCCCAGGGTGAGGAGTTCACGGTCAAGGTGTAGAAAATTAGAAAACATTTTGCATTGAATGGTAGAACATTTGCAGTCTGCCAGGAACATAATTTAATTCATCTTGGCCCTGATAGAGAAACAGATTAATGAAAATGTACAGCCCTGTGACAATTCATGTTCTATACCAGTTGATTAGTTTTATTTGGACTATAGTAGACTTTAGAGCAGGGGAATACGCGTTGCAACATTTCTATGTCAGTGTTTCCACGCGTGTTTAATTAAAAATTCGAAAGATCCTGTTTGCTTACTCATATACAGTTTAAGTAAGTGAGTGACTTAGACCGTGGAATGATTGTTGGTGCCGGACATGGTGGTTTGAATATCTCAGAAACTGCCGATTTCCTGGGATTTTCACAGACAACAGTCTTTTGAGTTTGCAGAGAATGGTGAAAGAAATATAATAATAAAAAATAAAAAACAACAACAACGAGTGATCAGCAGTTCTGCGCGTTGTTAATTAGAGAGGTCAGCGGAGAAGGGCCAGACAGGTCAAAGCTGTCAGGAAGGTGATCGTAACGCAAATAACCACACATTCCAATTAAATAAATGCAGAAGAATATCGCTGAACACACAAACCTCAAACCTCTTAAACGGGTAGACTACAGCAGCAAGCAGCAAGACCAATAAGTCAAAAGAATGGCTAATAAATTGCTCACTGAGTCTAAATCATAACTGCAATATGAGTACTAATCTGCTAACCTAGTTACATTAAACCAATAGCCATAATTCGAAGAAAACTGTTGTGTCTATTTGAACCAAGCGAACCAGAGAGATTTTTTGCTCAAAATATCGAAGTTTCAACATAACAAAGTGCCCCCTTCGCGTTATTTATTGATTGATTTAATTTTTTTGTTTTTGCTTCAGAAAAGTTTTTCAGAAAGCTTCCACTTTTGGGAACAACAAGAAACCCGATCGCTGGACCGTGGACACACAATGTAACCATCACATTTTGGTCAGCCTGGTGTTGAGCACCATGAATGGATCATATTTTAGGAATTTCTCTTTAAATTGACGAGTAGTCTACCGCCATGCCATTTGAATATTTGGTGTACAAGCTGTGCTCTGTTTGTTTCAAGGCCGTGGAAACATTTACACTTAGGCGGAGTCTGAATGAATTGAGAGAAAAAAGGCGCGTTTATATGCGCAGAGAAGTATCCGGGCAGCAGGAAAACGCTACTCACCAGTTATCCGCGGCAAAGGTCGCAGTCGAAGCCCATTAATGTGCTTCTCCACTCATCCTGTAGAATATATATATCCTGCTGTGCCTGGAATGCGTGTACTTGTGTATTCTTCTGGGATATTAATTAAAATCTTCCCCGTCGAATGTATAATCCCATTGTGTCGGCCACGTAAAAAGCACTAACGAGGACACCGTCATTTAGCAGACCCGATATTATCCAGACCGACCGACACTCCTTATTTATGTATTCAATGCATTTATTCAGCAATACAACTGAATGAGCCTTATGTACTCAGGGTATTGCCTCGCAGGTCTGTAAACGTATACAACTGTTTAAGTTGCACGATCAGTTCCTGAATCATGATACACTACAGTTCAGTCATAAAGGCCTTCTTGACAAATTGCCTTGTATCTGAATTTGAGTTCCAAGGCATACCAAGGTAATATTGCCAAAGCAGGATAATACAATATTTCTGCACATTCGTATAGGCAGAACAATATAGATAATTAACAAATTTCAGCAGAGAATATGTTTTTCTTCTTTTTTTATTTTTATTGCAATCACATGACATCCATCCATCCATTCATTATCTTAACCCGTTTATCCTGAACAGGGTCGCATGGGGGATGGAGCCTATCCCAGCATACATTGGGTGAAAGGCAGGAAGACACCCTGGACAGGTCACCAGTCCATCGCAGGGCACACACACCATTCACTCACACACTCATACCCATGGGCAATTTAGACTCTCCAATCAGCCTAACCTGCATGTCTTTGGACTGTGGGAGGAAACCCACGCAAACACGGGGAGAACATGCAAACTCTGCACAGAGAGACCCTGGCCAACCAGGATTTGAACCCAGGACCTCCTTGCTGTGAGGTGGCAGTGCTACCCACTGCGCCTTCGTGCTGCCCTAACCACATGACAATTGATCCTAAAACTCTATATCCATTTCTTTGGTTACATTACATTTCAACATATAGCAGTATTAACACAGAATGCATCTCAATTGCCTCTTCAGGAGGTGAAATGCATGCTCAATTGGGTTGAGGTCTGGTGATTGACTTTTCCAGTGAAAAACCACTCAGAACACTGCATGAGTTTATTTGAATCAATGCAAATGACTTCAGAGACCACCATTCAGAACAATTAGTTCAATCAACTAATTGTCATGTCATGAATAAATGATGCTAGGAAAAACAATAGTTATTATAAGAGTTGGAAACATCTCACCAATTTAACATTTGTTTTTAAAAGTTATTACACATTATGTATCACATCACTTCTCCTTTGTCCAGTAAAGCAACAGTGTTTGGTCAGTGGCATGCTTTCAAGCACATGGTAGAAAGGTGTCATGGGAAGTTAAGCTTGAGGAGGATAATTCACAGAAATATTGTTGAAGAAAATGCGTTGTGGTTCCTAAACTACCATTTTGTGATAAATATTTATTACATAGTGGCACTGCTATAGGACCATTCCGTGTCAACTCAAATGAACTGCAGCGCAGCATCTATTCAGTTTCTCTTTTTTAGTGTGGTGGTAGGCAATGGTGAGACAGAGAAATCCTGAAGATTTGAGCTTCATATGCTGCTTTGTTTGTGTGCTAGAGCCTTCAAAAATTTAGGGGGTCTTCACTTAAAAAGTGCTAAGTTGCATGAAATCTGATTTTTAAATGGTTGTAATTCTGCAATATGGGCAATATGTGGTATTGAGTATAGAGTGTAGAATTCAAATGTGGTGTCAAACAACGTTTTAATATATATATTAATTTTGAAGATATTAAAATATATTAATATAATGCAATGTACAATGTACAATTTCCAAGAAAATGCAATTCAACCCATAACATTGGACATCACACGCAACTGACGTGATAACACCGAGACCAAAAAAAAAATTGTTAATAAGTTATTCATTTGAAAATGTAAACCTTCATCTCTATGCCTGCCCTGCAAGCACAGCTACTTTGACTTTCTGGAACATAGCCAGTATTCTGTTCCTGATTTCTTTGGTTGCCAGGGAATACACAATGGGGTTCAGACTGGAGGGTATGCATGAGGCTAACGACAAGTTCACCATCCTGATGTTTTGGTTGATCTGGAATGAGAAAAGTTCAGTGAGGTAGAGCGTTAGGCAGGGTATGTAAAAAATCCCCACGAGAATGAGATGTTCTGTGCACGTTGCCTGTGCTTTGTACCTGCTCTCCACATTTTTCATTCTAAACACGGATCTCAAAATACAGGCGTATGAAAAGACGATGAAACTAAGGGGTCCAAACAAAAGCACGATAGCCAGAGTAGAGGCAGTGAGCCACTGTAGTGTATTATCATTGCACGAGAGATTGAACACGAGTGTGTACTCACAGACAAATTGGTGCACAGTGAGTGAATCACAAAAGGACAGTCTGGTCAAGATCGCGGCCATGAACATCAAGGAGCTTACACAAACCAACCAAACAATCGCTAAAATATGAATCATCCTTGTCGGAGTGTTGATAGAACTATGCCTCAGTGGAAAACATATCGCAATTAATCTGTCATAGGCAAGTACACCGAGCGAAAATGACTCTAGTGCTACAGAACAGTAATGGAAAAAATTCTGTGTCAAACATGCATTGTAAGACATGAATGTATCTCTCGTGACGGCAGTTTTGATCGTACTAGGAATAAAGGATGTACTGCACATCAAGTCAACAAACCCTAAATTAGCCACCGCAATGTACTTTGGAGTGTGTAGCCGATGATCCATCCATATAATGTAAATAATAAAGGAGTTGCACAAAACCGTTTCAATATAAATGAAGCCAAGGAAAACCAAATATAACTCAGCAAACTTTAAATTCGTAAATCCGATAACGTAAAATCCCGCTGGTCTAATGATGGTGTCGTTTGTGATCGAAGTGGCGAGAATTCCCATTGCACGTGTGCGGCGTTCAGGAACTCCGCGTGCCTGCTTTTCCTCTGGGCCCTGAGAGAGAAAACATTCAACCGCATGGCAATTCAGGTTATGTTCCGTTGCCGACCAGTTTATTAGTTAGGTATAGTTAGTTAGACTACAGCATACCTTCAGAGCCGGAGGGGATGATATACGATGCAACGTTTCTGTGTTGTTATGTTGAATGTTGATATTAAAATTAGGCTGGTCGACAGTTTACCCTGCCGTTGCCCAGGGTTTGAGGAGTCCCTGATGAGCTAAGCATGCATAGGTGTAGAAAATGATAAAACAGTTGTATTGAATGGTAGAACACTCACAGACTGCCTGGAAGACATTGCATTACATTACATGAATGGCATTTGGCAGACGCTCTTATCCAGAGCGACCTACAACAAAGTGCATACCCATAACCAGGGATAAGTGCGCTGAAAGACCCTAGAGTGAAGTACAATGTCAACTATACAACAACGATAACAATAAAACAATAAAAGTGAATTCCCTTGAGCCCTGAGACAGACACATATAAATGAAAAAATACAACCCTGTGACAATTCAGGGTATGAGTCTCTACCAGTTGATTGGTTTATTTTGGACTATATTACATTTAAAAAAATAAAAATTCTAATAAATGCAGAATAAAGTGCTCACTGAGTGTAAATTATAATTGCAAAGCGAGTATAGGTGAATTAAACCAATAGCCAACATTCAAAGAAAACGGTTTGCTGGAGTAATGTGTCTATTTGAACCAAGCGAACCAGAGACTATTTTACTAAAAGTATCGAAGTGTAAACATATGTGTTTTTTTTGCTTTAGAAATTTTTTCAGAAAGCTTCCACTTTAGGGGAACAAGAAAAATTGCTTGACCGCGGGCACACAATGTCTCTATCACCTTTGTAAACATTTTGGTCAGCCTGGCGCTGACCACCTTGAATGGATCATATTTTAGGCGTTGCTCTTAAAATTGTCGAGCAGTCAACCGCCATGCCCTTTGAATATTTGGTGTATAAAGCTGTGTTTGTTTCAAGGCCGTGGAAACATTCACACTTAGGCGGAGTCTGAATGAATTGAGAGAGAAAAAAACCCGTTTATATGCGCAGAGAAGTATCAGGGCAGCAGGAAAACGCTACTCACCAGTTATCCGCGGCAAAGGTCGCAGTCGAAGCCCATTAATGTGCTTCTCCACTCATCCTGTAGAATATATATATCCTGCTGTGCCTGGGATGCGTGTACTTGTGTATTCTTCTGGGATATTAATTAAAATCTTCCCCGTCGAATGTATAATCCCATTGTACCAGCCACGTAAAAAGCACTAACGAGGACACCGTCATTTAGCAGAACCGATATTTAGACCCAGACCGACCGACACTGCTTTGTCATGTATTCAATGCATTTATTCACCAATTCAGCTGAGTGAGCCTCATGCACTCACAGTAGTGCATCACAGCTCTATAAACTTATACAAATTGCCTTGTATCTGAATTTCGGTGAAATACAATGAGGCGGTTCTGCCCATTCTTACAGGCAGAACAATATAGAGAATGAACACATTTCAGCAGAGAATATATTAAAAAAAATAATGGCAACCACATTACAATTGATGCTAATACACCCACTGCCTTGGTGCATTTTCTCATAGTATCATTTCATAGACCTGTAGCTTATATTTCTCCTGTAGCAGTTAAAGATGAGTACATTTTCAATGGTGCACTGTCAGCAGCACAGATGGGAAACCATTGGCTTCTACCTCTTCAAAAGTGTACATATTTATGCACATCTGTGAGCCGGTGGCATTGCTCTCTCCTTTTCCTCCCTCAAGGCACCTCCCTCCAAACTGGCCCTGAGTTTGAGTGGCTTCTGCAGGTTTACAAATTGGCACCCCCTGTCAGTCACCAGAACAATGAACCCAATAGCAAGACCACAGAAGGTAACATTAAAGTCTTTATTAAAGGTACAACAGGTAAGATTTTTGTGTTAAAACATTGTTACAAGACCCTTTTAAATCCCTTCCCATCATTGAAAAAGGCTCACTGACATGTTGACTCACCCTCTGCCTGTGTTTATAGTCCTTAAATTCAGGTTTCAAAATATACAGTTGACAGCCCGACACTCTGTACCAAAACATTATATATCTGTACAATAATTCAAGCTCATTGGTTGAAAATTGGTTCTAATTGCCACAGCAAATGGTGTTTCAACATCAGCACATTTACGGAGAAGGGGGAGGGATAAATATTGTTGTGTTTTGAAGCTGTTTGTTGATGCAATTCCTCTCTTGACCATTAGAAGTCCAAAATGACCTATTATACCTTTAACTTCACAGCAAATAAGACAGGCAGGGGTTGAGAACCAGCAAACAGGAATGGTAAAGAATAGGCAGCTCGTACTCAAGTGTCCAGGCAAAGGGTTGATATCCAGGCAAACAGTGACAATAAAGGCAATCCAGAGAATGGTCGTGGTCACAGGCAGAAGGTAGAAAACAAACAGGCAGTCCAAACAGGCGAGGTAACAGTAACAAAAGTCCTAAAGCAGAAGGTCAAATCAGAACAGAAGGTTAATCCAAAAAAAAGAAGTAAACGAAATGGTTCAAAACACAGGTGATCAGACAGAAAATAACAATGGAGAGTATGGCTAAAGCACATGACACAAGTGAGAAACAGAGGGGTCTAACGATACAAATAACGAGAGGGAATAACAGTCAGGTGTGTGAAACAATCAGGAAGTGGGAGACAGGTGAAATGAATTACAGGGAATGAATGAACTGCCAGACAGACTACGGTGAGCATAGAGGGTTACAAGAAATGAAAACACTAAGGATTTAGAGGAAACACAGAAAACTAACACCCCCCTTCCTCAATGTTTACGTCGATTGAAGCCCATGTCATCTTCGGGGGGGGGGGGGGGGGGGGGGGGTCTTTATGGTTGAACCAGCAACCTACCCCCACTCAACTCAATTATGGTGTTAGCCCGTCACCAGGCTCTGCCACTGTCATTCCACTTTATCCAGATCCAGCGGGATGCCTCTGCCTGCCTGGTGATGTTGGCTACCAGCCAGAAAGCACCAAGCCTTCAAGCTCTTAGGAGTTCTGAAACTGAATAAAGAACGTTCAATTTTTACAATGTTTGGGAGATATAGCCTGGCGTCTCTGTGCGTGTGTGTATGTGTGTCTGTTGGAACACTCACATGCTACCTTTAGTAAACAAACTTACTTCTCATTGGGGCTTTTCAAATGACGCATAAAGTAAGACGCTGTTGGAAGCCCGTCTGATATTTTTTGCTGCACATGTTTTCCATCCATCCATCCATCCATTATCTTAACCCGCTTATCATGAACAGGGTCGCAGGGGGGATGGAGCCTATCCCTGCATACATTGGGCGAAAGGCAGGAATACACCCTGGACAGGTCGCCAGTCCATCGCAGGGCACACACACCATTCACTCACACACTCATACCTACGGGCAATTTAGACTCTCCAATCAGCCTAACCGTCTTTGGACTGTGGGAGGGAACCCACGCAAACACGGGGAGAACATGCAAACTCTGCACAGAGAGGCCCTGGCCAACAGAGATTCAAACCCAGGACGTCCTTGCTGTGAGGCGGCAGTGCTACCCACTACACCATCTGTGCCGCCCTTGTTTTACAAACAGCATTCCTTTTTTTCCCCTAAACTTCTAATTTTGTATAGCCGTGAATAATAATTTTCAGAGTAGTTCCTGCAGCTGCAGTTGCCATGACTGCAAAATCCCAGTGCTTAAGTTGAGTTTTTGAATATCATGATGATATCTCCAATGAGAGCTGAGTATTTGTGTTTTCCCGCCCATCGAAACATTCGATTGTTGCGTTACAAAAAAGGTTAAATATTTCTCAGTGACCTTGGTCTGTCTATAGACTTTGTCATGAATCTCCCCCCTTCCAATGGCTACACCACTAACCTGGTAGTGGTTGACAGATTTTCCAAATGTAACCATTTCATTGCAATAACTGTATGCTAGTGTTACACAAGCACACCACGGGAGAATTAAGGAGAAAATTGCACAAATATGCTTGTGCAATTGAGGAATCAATAACAATTCATGGATGTTGTCCATTAGAAAATGTAAATACCCTGCAACCTCCGGCTCTAGACCTGCCCTGCCCACGCTGCTACTTTGACTTTCTGGAGCATAGCCAGGATCCTGTTCCTGATTTCTTTGGTTGCCAGGGAATACACAATGGGGTTCAGACAGGATGGGATGCAGGAAGATAAAGACAAGTTCATCATTCTGACATGGGGATCGACACGGTACAAAAAAAGTTCAGTGATGTACAGTGTAATGGTCGGCACATAGAAAACTGCCACTAGAATGAAATGTTCTGTACAGGTTGCAAGTGCTTTGTATCTGCTGTCCACAGTTTTCATTTTAAACACGGCTCTCAAAATACAGGCGTATGACAAGACGATTAAACTAAGGGGCCAAAACGAAAGCAGTATTGCCAAAGTAGAGGCAGCGGTCCACTGCATTGTGTTATCATTGCACGCTAGATTGAACACACCTGCATACTCACATAGAAAGTGGTTTACTGTGAGTGAATCACAAAAAGACAGTTTTGTCAAGATCAAGACCAAGAACACTATGACGCTGGCAAAAACCGACCAAAGAATCGCTATAATACTGATCATGTTTGCGGGACTGTTGATAGAATTATGCCTCAGTGGGAAACATATCGCAATGAACCTGTCATAGGCCAGTACACTGAGGGAAAATGACACTAATGTTAAAGAGCAGTAATAAAAAAAAATCTGTGTTAAACATGCATTGTAGGACATGAAGGTATCTCTCGTGACAACAGTCTTGATCGTACTAGGAATAAAGGATGTACTGCACATCAAGTCAACAATGCCTAAATTAGCCACCACCATGAACTTTGGAGTGTGTAGGCGATGATCAATCCATATAATGGAAATGAGGAAGGAGTTACACAAAACTGTTACAATATAAATGAAGCCGAGGAAAATTGCAAATAATTCAGCAAACTTTAAATCCGAAAATCCGATAACGTAAAATCCAGATGGTATAATGATCGAGTCATTGGCGATCGAAGTGGTGATAATTCCCATTGTATGCGTGTGGCATTCAGGATGTCCACGTAACTGCTTTACCTCTGGGTCCTGAGAGAGAAACAGATGAATGACAATCAATTAAATAATACAACCACGTTGATAATTCCGATTAATGTTCTGTTTATTAGTTCGATTAGATTTCAGAGCCTGAGAGGATAATACACATTGCATGTTTCCTGTGTTATTTGAAGGTATAAAAATATATTTAATTTAACATTTAAATTGGGCTTTTTGTTAACTCACAAAACTCATAACTGCATTGGACCGTTAAAGGTCCAGGAAACTGGATTTAAATTGTGGATACATTTCCCAGTGGTCACACTTGATTGACTTCATTCATATTTTTCAAGTTTTGTGATGCTGATACAATATCACGCCCACAGTATATTACCACGTTTTACCAAAATGACTGCCGATGCAGGAACCCACCATTGCAGAAAAACATGACTGAAAATAATACTTTTGCATTTTTTGTTTTGCCTACTTAATTTTACAGTTGGATACCTACAGTGGGCTCAAAAATTATTGGCACCCCTGACAGAAAATTAACAAACAATACTAAATTCTAAACAATATATTTATAGACAAACTCGAAATACCAACATGTGATAAATACTGTGCTATATTAATATTTCAATGGAACCAACAGAAATCATTTACTGATTTAATTAAAAATCAATTTCCTCCAAATCAATGTTTCACAATTATTGGCACCCTTAAAGATTATTGTAAATAACACCTAGCAAAATTAAACCAGGTATTCAATTCCAAGTTTATCTAGGTGTTAAAGAACTGTATTGAGTGATTGCATCACTTCCTGTTTCACGAGGGTATGAATTGTTGTCTCTGTGACTTCCTTTGTGTATCGGTATTTTTAGTTAGCTAGGTAAGCAATGTTTGGATAGTGAACTTTGGTCACTTTAGCTCTGTTGTTTGTTTGTTTGTTTGTTAAAAAAAAAAAAAAAAAAAATTGGCCCTCGTCCTTATCTTTGTTGTACAGGTAGCAGTTGAAAATGTACTTCCCTCTAGGGTCTTTCAGCGAACTTATCCCCGGTTATGGGTATGCACTTTGTTGTTTGTCGCTCTGGATAAGAGCATCTGCCAAATGCCAATAATGTAATGGAATGTCAGACCTTCATAAACGTGGTAATAGCTACAAGAAAATTCACAAACGATTGAATATACCACTGAGCACTGTCAGAGCAATTATAAAAAAGTTCAAAAGATATGGAACTGTTGAAAATCTCATGGGTAGAGGACGCAACGGCATCTTGCCCCCCAGGATACTGAGGAGAATGGTGAGAGAAGCAACAAAATCCCCAAGGATCACAGCACCTTCAGAAGCCACCTCCATAACCACAGCCTCATTGGAAGGGTTGCCAGAAGAAAGCTTTTTCTGACCACAAGACACAGAAGAAAGCGCTTGGAGTTTGCCAAACGTCATTTACATTATGACTGGAACAAGGTTCTCTGGTCAGATGAGACCAAAATTGAACGTTTTGGTCAGATACAGCATTGGTATGTTTGGCGTAGGAACAGAGATGCATACAAGGAGAAGCACCTCATACCCACAGTGAAATATGGTGGTGGGTCATTCATGTTTTGGGGCTGTTCCAGAGGTCCAGGGGCACTGGTTAGGATTGATGGCATAATTAATTCCAGCAAGTATCAGGCAATTTTGGCTGAAAATCTGGTTTCCTCTGCCAGAATTCTGGGACTCGGTCGTAGGTGAACTTTCCAACAAGACAATGACCCAAGACATACCTCAAGATCCACACAATGGTTCCGTGACAACAAAATCAACGGTCTGCAATGGCCATCTCAGTCACCAGACCTCAATCCAATCGAAAACCTGTGGGCTGAGTTGAAGAGGTCTGTTGATAAGCACAAACCGAAGAACGTGAAGGATCTTGAAAGGATATGCAAAGAGGAATGGTCCAAAATCCGTGACAACAAAATCAACGGTCTGCAATGGCCATCTCAGTCACCAGACCTCAATCCAATCGAAAACCTGTGGGCTGAGTTGAAGAGGTCTGTTGATAAGCACAAACCGAAGAACGTGAAGGATCTTGAAAGGATATGCAAAGAGGAATGGTCCAAAATCCCTCCAAACATGTTCCTTAATCTTGTCAAATGTTACAGGAAGAGACTCCATGCTGTTATCCTTGCCAGAGTTGGTTGCACTAAGTACTAGGTGAAGGGTGACAATAATTCTGAAACCTTGATTTTGTTGAAATTTATTTTTTTATTAAATGATTGTTATGATTTTGGTTGTTTCCATTGAAACATTAATAAAGTACAGTATTTGGCACATGTTGGTGTATTATCTCTCTCTATAATTATATTATTCTTTTTTTAAGCCTTGTTTGTGCATTGCTGGTGAGGGGTGCCAATAATTCTTGAGCCCACTGTAGTTACCTAGAGGGGGTGCCACAGGCAATGGGAGTGAGCTGCGTGCTGTGGCTGGAGCGCTCGTTGTTCCGACGATTTCCCTGCTCGCTTCCTCTGTATCTTTGGCTGTGGCGGCTTATTCGCTTGCACATTAAAAAGTTGACCTTGGTGTAGCAGCTAATGTCCCGGTGTTACTTTCGTAACGTTTTTATATATTTATTTTCATAAACCTACGATAATAATTATTGTATCGCGGTTATTATTATTATTATTATTATTATTATTATTATTATTATTATTATTAACAAACAAAGTCATAATTAATTAATCGTCTGAGAACATAATACATGCTTCCTCTAGTCTAACTGATTAGGTGAAAATTGTCTGTTACACTAAACGAATGCCTATTCTAGTAAATTAACTTCTTTTTTTGTTGTTGTTGTTGTTGTTGTTGTTGTTTTTGTTCCTTAAAACACTCAATATTTAATATAGAGTCAAGATTATTCTTCGAGCTAAAATGGGTATATGGGTCTGGACAAAAGTGATCATGTTAACACAACTCATCCCTTGTTGGTAGAACTGATGGTGTTAATGGTTTGAACCATCTCCGGTATCCCCTACAAATGCAGCGTGAGCCCAGTTAGATTTTGCTTAAGCCTGTTTTATACAAAGAAATAGCCAAGTATTATTTTCATAACGTTCATCCTCCAAAGTCCGTAGCTACCAATTGATTAATTCCATTAAGTTCCATTGGGCTATTAGGCATATAACTTCAGATCTTGAGAGGCTAATGCACGTTGCAGTTGTTTTCTATGTCACAATGTTTAAACGTATATTTATTTCGGTAAATTAAAGCAGTAGCTACATTTAGAGAATGCCCTGTGCTGGGAGAAAATGTCTGAGTTATCTAAACTAAGCATTGTACAGATATTATGAGGAGGATATTAATTCATTCAGGAATTTGCACACGATAATAAAGCGCTCATAATATATGTGAAAACCATTCGGCTCCGACGCCAACCGGGCACGGCAAACCTCGTATTCCTGCTCCCATTCCAATACCGAACGACAAAGAAGAACCACTCGAAAAGAGAACCAAACCGTGCAGGCGATCTCATGTGTGCGTATTTGGGCACACAGTCCCTTCCTCTCCTACTCTTGAATTGCTGTTACACAGCACCTTCAACAGTCAAACGCAGTTATTTAATCTTGCAATGTCCTGGCATGTGTGACAAACAACACAACGGGCAAGTAATAGCACAATGATAATCTGTCGCAAGCGTGTTTGTTTGTTTGTTTGTTTGTTTGTTTTTTTCAACCACCTTTTGTAAACATTTAATCTTCAATCGGGCGTGTATATTGACCTACATTCTGGCTGCTATTGACCACCTTGAATGGATAATATTTTAGGCTTTGCTCATAGTTCCACGATGCCCCTTTTGAACATTGCATTTGGTGTAGTCCAGCTGTCTATGTTCCACAAACGGAGCGGTACAGGATATAATTAGCGCAACAGGAAAAACGCTACTCACCAGTTCTCCTCAGCAATGGTCAGTGTTGAAGCCGGCTAGTCTAATGTGCTTCTCCTCTCATGCAGCAGAGTTTATCTCTGAATGCGCCTCCAGGGGAATTCTTCAAGGACATCAATTAAAATCCACAACTGCCCTCCCTTGTTTGCCGTGAATAGGAACGAGACTTTTTTTCCTCAGATTTAGAAATATGGTCGTACAGACGAATCCATTCTTTCAGAAGATTTAATTCATAAATATAACTATTGGAAGAAGACATTTAAATGTATGTGTTTCAAGCTGTATTACAAAATAAATATTTACATAAAAAGATTACATGTTTAAATTATAACAACCTATGCAATAAAGATGAATATTTCATGACAAATTCTAAATGTCCCAAAAAAAAAAAAAAAAAAAAGATATATATATATATATATATATATATGTCCATTAGTATTTGGACAGTGGTACAATTTCTGTTCTTTTTGCTCTGTACTGTATACTTTCATGTTTAATTTGAGGGTATTTACATCCATATTGGGTTATCCAAAGCACTGTGCAATTGATGCTTCACATTCACCCACACACAAACCAACTGTAACTGGCTCCCATACAAGGCACCAACCAACCAGCTCATTGAGAGCAATTTGGGGTTAGAGATACTTTGACACACCCAGGCCAGGATCGAACCGTCAACCTTCCGATTGCCAGATGATTACTCTTACCTCCAGAGCCAATGTAGGAATTACATCTCTTTTTATACATAGTATCCCTATTTTAGGGCCCCAAAAGTAATTGGGCTGTTGACTTCTGATGCCTTGGTGCATTTTCTCATAGTATCATTTTATAGACCTGTAGCTTATATTTCTCCTCCAGTTAAAGATGAGTACATTTTCAATGGTGCACTGTCAGCAGCACAGATGGGAAACCATTGCCTTCTACCTCTTCAAAAGTGTACATATTTATGCACATCTGTGAGCCGGTGGCATCACTCTCTCCTTTTCCTCCCTCAAGGCACCTCCCTCCAAACTGGCCCTGAGTTTGAGTGGCTTCTGCAGGTTTACAAATTGGCACCCCCTGTCAGTCACCAGAACAATGAACCCAATCGCAAGACCACAGAAGGTAACATTAAAGTCTTTATTAAAGGTACAACAGGTAAGATTTTTGTGTTAAAACATTGTTACAAGACCCTTTTAAATCCCTTCCCATCATTGAAAAAGGCTCACTGACATGTTGACTCACCCTCTGCCTGTGTTTATAGTCCTTAAATTCAGGTTTCAAAATATACAGTTGACAGCCCGACACTCTGTACCAAAACATTGTATATCTGTACAATAATTCAAGCTCATTAGTTGAAAATTGGTTCTAATTGCCACAGCAAATGGTGTTTCAACATCAGCACATTTACAGAGAAGGGGGAGGGATAAATATTGTTGTGTTTTGAAGCTGTTTGTTGATGCAATTCCTCTCTTGACCATTAGAAGTCCAAAATGACCTATTATACCTTTAACTTCACAGCAAATAAGACAGGCAGGGGTTGAGAACCAGCAAACAGGAATGGTAAAGAATAGGCAGCTCGTACTCAAGTGTCCAGGCAAAGGGTTGATATCCAGGCAAACGGTGACAATAAAGGCAATCCAGAGAATGGTCGTGGTCACAGGCAGAAGGTAGAAAACAAACAGGCAGTCCAAACAGGCGAGGTAACAGTAACAAAAGTCCTAAAGCAGAAGGTCAAATCAGAACAGAAGGTTAATCCAAAAAAAAGAAGTAAACGAAATGGTTCAAAACACAGGTGATCAGACAGAAAATAACAATGGAGAGTATGGCTAAAGCACATGACACAAGTGAGAAACAGAGGGGTCTAACGACACAAATAACGAGAGGGAATAACAGTCAGGTGTGTGAAACAATCAGGAAGTGGGAGACAGGTGAAATGAATTACAGGGAATGAATGAACTGCCAGACAGACTACGGTGAGCATAGAGGGTTACAAGAAATGAAAACACTAAGGATTTAGAGGAAACACAGAAAACTAACACCCCCCTTCCTCAATGTTTACGTCGATTGAAGCCCATGTCATCTTCGGGGGGGGGGGGGGGGGGGCTTTATGGTTGAACCAGCGACCTACCCCCACTCAACTCAATTATGGTGTTAGCCCGTCACCAGGCTCTGCCACTGTCATTCCACTTTATCCAGATCCAGCGGGATGCCTCTGCCTGCCTGGTGATGTTGGCTACCAGCCAGAAAGCACCAAGCCTTCAAGCTCTTAGGAGTTCTGAAACTGAATAAAGAACGTTCAATTTTTATTTCTGAGATTGGGACAAGGTTTGGGAGATATAGCCTGGCGTCTCTGTGCGTGTGTGTATGTGTGTCTGTTGGAACACTCACATGCTACCTTTAGTAAACAAACTTACTTCTCATTGGGGCTTTTCAAATGACGCATAAAGTAAGACGCTGTTGGAAGCCCGTCTGATATTTTTTGCTGCACATGTTTTCCATCCATCCATCCATCCATTATCTTAACCCGCTTATCATGAACAGGGTCACAGGGGGGATGGAGCCTATCCCTGCATACATTGGGCGAAAGGCAGGAATACACCCTGGACAGGTCGCCAGTCCATCGCAGGGCACACACACCACACCATTCACTCACACACTCATACCTACGGGCAATTTAGACTCTCCAATCAGCCTAACCTGCATGTCTTTGGACTGTGGGAGGAAACCCACGCAAACACGGGGAGAACATGCAAACTCTGCACAGAGAGGCCCTGGCCAACAGAGATTCAAACCCAGGACGTCCTTGCTGTGAGGCGGCAGTGCTACCCACTACACCATCTGTGCCGCCCTTGTTTTACAAACAGCATTCCTTTTTTTCCCTAAACTTCTAATTTTGTATAGCCGTGAATAATAATTTTCAGAGTAGTTCCTGCAGCTGCAGTTGCCATGACTGCAAAATCCCAGTGCTTAAGTTGAGTTTTTGAATATCATGATGATATCTCCAATGAGAGCTGAGTATTTGTGTTTTCCCGCCCATCGAAACATTCGATTGTTGCGTTAAAAAAAAGGTTAAATATTTCTCAGTGAGAAATGGTCTGTCTATAGACTTTGTCATGAATCTCCCCCCTTCCAATGGCTACACCACTAACCTGGTAGTAGTTGACAGATTTTCCAAATGTAACCATTTCATTTCAATAAGTGTATGTTAGTCTTACACAAGCACACCACGGGAGAATTAAGGAGAAAATTGCACAAATATGCTTGTGCAATTGAGGAATCAATAACAATTCATGGATGTTGTCCATTAGAAAATGTAAATACCCTGCAACCTCCGGCTCTAGACCTACCCTGCCCACACTGCTACTTTGACTTTCTGGAGCATAGCCAGGATCCTGTTCCTGATTTCTTTGGTTGCCAGGGAATACACAATGGGGTTCAGACAGGATGGGATGCAGGAAGATAAAGACAAGTTCACCATTCTGACATGGGGATCGACACGGTACAAAAAAAGTTCAGTGATGTACAGTGTAATGGTCGGCACATAGAAAACTGCCACTAGAATGAGATGTTCTGTACAGGTTGCAAGTGCTTTGTATCTGCTGTCCACAGTTTTCATTTTAAACACGGCTCTCAAAATACAGGCGTATGACAAGACGATCAAACTAAGGGGCCCAAACAAAAGCAATATTGCCAAAGTAGAGGCAGCGGTCCACTGCATTGTGTTATCATTGCACGCTAGATTGAACACACCTGCATACTCACATACAAAGTGGTTTACTGTAAGTGAATCACAAAAAGACAGTTTTGTCAAGATCAAGACCAAGAACACCATGACGCTACCAAAAACCGACCAAAGAATTGCTATAATACTGATCATGTTTGTGGGAGTGTTGATAGAATTATGCCTCAGTGGGAAACATATCGCAATGAACCTGTCATAGGCAAGTACACTGAGGAAAAATGACACTAATATTACAGAGCAGTAATAAAAAAAAATCTGTGTTAAACATGCATTGTAGGACATGAAGGTATCTCTCGTGACAACAGTCTTGATCGTACTAGGAATAAAGGATGTACTGCACATCAAATCAACAAAGCCTAAATTTGCCACAGCAATGTACTTTGGAGTGTGAAGGCGATGATCAATCCATATAATGGAAATGATAAAGGAGTTACACAAAACTGTTACAATATAAATGAAGCCGAGGAAAATTGCAAATAATTCAGCAAACTTTAAATCCGAAAATCCGATAACGTAAAATCCAGATGGTATAATGATCGAGTCATTGGCGATCGAAGTGGTGATAATTCCCATTGTATGCGTGTGGCCTTCAGGATGTCCACGTGACTGCTTTACCTCTGGGTCCTGAGAGAGAAACAGATGAATGACAATCAATTAAATAATACAACCACGTTGATAATTCCAATTAATGTTCTGCAATCTTCCAGTTTATTAGTTTGATTAGATTTCAGAGCCCGAGAGGATAATACACATTGCATGTTTCCTGTGTTATTCGATTGAAGGTATAAAAACATATTTCATTTAACATTGAAATTGGGCTTTTTGTTAACTCACAAAACTCATAACTGCATTGGACCGTTAAAGGTCCAGGAAACTGGATTTAAATTGTGGATACATTTCCCAGTGGTCACACTTGATTGACTTCATTCATATCTTTCAAGTTTTGTGATGCTGACACAATATCACGCCCACAGTATATTACGACGTTTTACCAAAATGACTGCCGATGCAGGAACCCACCATTGCAGAAAAACATGACTGAAAATAATACTTTTGCATTTTTTGTTTTGCCTACTGAATTTTACAGTTGGATACCTACAGTGGGCTCAAAAATTATTGGCACCCCTGACAGAAAATTCACAAACAATACTCAAAAAAATTCTAAACAATATATTTATAGACACACTCGAAATACCAACATGTGATAAATACTGTGCTATATTAATGTTTCAATGGAACCAACAGAAATCATTTACTGATTTAATTAAAAATCAATTTCCTCCAAATCAATGTTTCACAATTATTGGCACCCTTAAAGATTATTGTAAATAACACCTAGCAAAATTAAACCAGGTATTACATTCCACTTATTTAAGTTGATCTATGTGTTCAGGAACTGTAATGAGTGATTACATCACTTCCTGTTGCACTTGGGTATAGAAATGAGGTAACACACATGCAATATCCCTTTGTCGTCCAACACCATGAAGAAAACAAAAGAATTGGCAGTTCAAAAGAGGCAGATGGTCATAGACCTCCATAAACGTGGTAATGGCTACAAGAAAATTCACAAACGATTGAATATACCACTGAGCACTGTCAGAGCAATTATAAAAAAGTTCAAAAGATATGGAACTGTTGAAAATCTCATGGGTAGAGGACGCAACGGCATCTTGCCCCCCAGGATACTGAGGAGAATGGTGAGAGAAGCAACAAAATCCCCAAGGATCACAGTGAAAAAATGCCTTGGTGGCATCTTGGGGTCACCAGGTTTCAAAAAGCACCATCAGACGCCACCTCCATAACCACAGCCTCATTGGAAGGGTCGCCAGAAGAAAGCTTTTTCTGACCACAAGACACAGAAGAAAGCGCTTGGAGTTTGCCAAACGTCATTTACATCATGACTGGAACAAGGTTCACTGGTCAGATGAGACCAAAATTGAACGTTTTGGTCAGATACAGCATTGGTATGTTTGGCGTAGGAACAGAGATGCATACAAGGAGAAGCACCTCATACCCACAGTGAAATATGGTGGTGGGTCAGTCATGTTTTGGGGCTGTTTTAATTCCAGAGGTCCAGGGGCACTGGTTAGGATTGATGGCATAATTAATTCCAGCAAGTATCAGGCAATTTTGGCTGAAAATCTGATTCCCTCTGCCAGAATTCTGGGACTCGGTCGTAGGTGAACTTTCCAACAAGACAATGACCCAAAACACACCTCAAGATCCACACAGAAATGGTTCCGTGACAACAAAATCAACGGTCTGCAATGGCCATCTCAGTCACCAGACCTCAATCCAATCGAAAACCTGTGGGCTGAGTTGAAGAGGTCTGTTGATAAGCACAAACCGAAGAACGTGAAGGATCTTGAAAGGATATGCAAAGAGGAATGGTCCAAAATCCCTCCAAACATGTTCCTTAATCTTGTCAAATGTTACAGGAAGAGACTCCATGCTGTTATCCTTGCCAGAGGTGGTTGCACTAAGTACTAGGTGAAGGGTGACAATAATTCTGAAACCTTGATTTTGTTGAAATTTATTTTTTTATTAAATGATTGTTATGATTTTGGTTGTTTCCATTGAAACATTAATAAAGTACAGTATTTGGCACATGTTGGTGTATTATCTCTCTCTATAATTATATTATTCTTTTTTTAAGCCTTGTTTGTGCATTGCTGGTGAGGGGTGCCAATAATTCTTGAGCCCACTGTAGTTACCTAGAGGGGGTGCCACAGGCAATGGGAGTGAGCTGCGTGCTGTGGCTGGAGCGCTCGTTGTTCCGACGATTTCCCTGCTCGCTTCCTCTGTATCTTTGGCTGTGGCGGCTTATTCGCTTGCACATTAAAAAGTTGACCTTGGTGTAGCAGCTAATGTCCCGGTGTTACTTTCGTAACGTTTTTATATATTTATTTTCATAAACCTACGATAATAATTATTGTATCGCGGTTATTATTATTATTATTATTATTATTATTATTATTATTATTATTATTATTAACAAACAAAGTCATAATTAATTCATCGTCTGAGAACATAATACATGCTTCCTCTAGTCTAACTGATTAGGTGAAAATTGTCTGTTACACTAAACGAATGCCTATTCTAGTAAATTAACTTCTTTTGTTGTTGTTGTTGTTGTTGTTGTTGTTGTTGTTGTTGTTGTTGTTTTTGTTCCTTAAAACACTCAATATTTAATATAGAGTCAAGATTATTCTTCGAGCTAAAATGGGTATATGGGTCTGGACAAAAGTGATCATGTTAACACAACTCATCCCTTGGTTGGTAGAACTGATGGTGTTAATGGTTTGAACCATCTCCGGTATCCCCTACAAATGCAGCGTGAGCCCAGTTAGATTTTGCTTAAGCCTGTTTTATACAAACAAATAGCCAAGTATTATTTTCATAACGTTCATCCTCCAAAGTCCGTAGCTACCAATTGATTAATTCCATTAAGCTCCATTGGGCTATTAGGCATATAACTTCAGATCTTGAGAGGCTAATGCACGTTGCAATTGTTTTCTATGTCACAATGTTTAAACGTATATTTATTTCGGTAAATTAAAGCAGTAGCTACATTTAGAGAATGCCCTGTGCTGGGAGAAAATGTCTGAGTTATCTAAACTAAGCATTGTACAGATATTATGAGGAGAATATTAATTCATTCAGGAATTTGCACACGATAATAAAGCGCTCATAATATATGTGAAAACCATTCGGCTCCGACGCCAACCGGGCACGGCAAACCTCGTATTCCTGCTCCCATTCCAATACCGAACGATAAAGAAGAACCACTCGAAAAGAGAACCAAACCGTGCAGGCGATCTCATGTGTGCGTAGTTGGGCACACAGTCCCTTCCTCTCCTACTCTTGAATTGCTGTTACACAGCACCTTCAACAGACAAACGCAGTTATTTAATCTTGCAATGTCCTGGCATGTGTGACAAACAACACAACGGGCAAGTAATAGCACAATGATAATCTGTCGCTAGCTAGTTTGTTTGTTTGTTTGTTTGTTTTTTTCAACCACCTTTTGTAAACATTTAATCTTCAATCGGGCGTGTATATTGACCTACATTCTGGCTGCTATTGACCACCTTGAATGGATAATATTTTAGGCTTTGCTCATAGTTCCACGATGCCCCTTTTGAACATTGCATTTGGTGTAGTCCAGCTGTCTATGTTCCACAAACGGAGCGGTACAGGATATAATTAGCGCAACAGGAAAAACGCTACTCACCAGTTCTCCTCAGCATCGGTCTGTGTTGAAGCCGGCTAGTCTAATGTGCTTCTCCTCTCATGCTGCAGAATTTATCTCCTGCTGTGTGAAATGCGCCTCCTCGGGAATTCTTCAAGGACATCAATTAAAATCCACAACTGCCCTCCCTTGTTTGCCGTGAATATGAACGATACTTTTTTTCTCAAATTTAGAAATATGGTCGTACAGACGAATCCATTCTTTTTGAAGCTTTAATTCATAAATATAACAATTGGAAGAAGACATTTAAATGGATTTGTTTCACGCTGTATTACAAAATAAATAATTACATAAAAAGATTACATGTTTAAATGATAACAACATATGCAATAAAGATGACTATTTCATGACAAATTCAGTGTCCAAAAAAAAATATATATATATACAGTGGTGTGAAAAAGTGTTTGCCCCCTTCCTGATTTCTTATTTTTTTGCATGTTTGTCACACTTAAATGTTTCAGATCATCAAACAAATTTAAATATTAGTCAGAGACAACACAAGTAAACACAAAATGCAGTTTTTAAATGAAGGTTTTTATTATTAAGGGAGAAAAAAAATCCAAACCTACATGGCCCTGTGTGAAAAAGTGATTGCCCCCCCTGTTAAAACATAACTTAACTGTGGTTTATCAAACCTGAGTTCAATTTCTCTAGCCACACCCAGGCATGATTACTGCCACACCTGTTCTCAATCAAGAAATCACTTAAATAGGACCTGCCTGACAAAGTGAAGTAGACCAAATGATCCTCAAAAGCTAGACATCATGCTGAGAAAAAAAAAAAAATAAAAAAATAAAAAATAAAAAAAATAAATAAAATAAAAAAAAATAAAAAAAAATAAAATAAAAAAAAAAAATAAAAAATATAAAAAAAAAAAAAATAAAAATAAAAATAAAAAATTTCAGGAACAAATGAGAACGAACGTAATTGCGATCTATCAGTCTGGAAAAGGTTATAAAGCCATTTCTAAAGCTTTGGGACTCCAGCGATCCACAGTGAGAGCCATTATCCCCAAATGGCGAAAACATGGAACAGTGGTGAACCTTCCCAGGAGTGGCCAGCCGACCAAAATTACCCCAAGAGCGCAGTGACGACTCATCCAAGAGGTCACAAAAGACCCCACAACAACATCCAAAGAACTGCAGGCCTCACTTGCCTCAGTTAAGGTCAGTGTTCATGACTCCATCATAAGAAAGAGACTGGGCAAAAATGGCCTGCATGGCAGAGTTCCAAGACAAAAACCACTGCTGAGCAAAAAGAACAATAAGGCTCATCTCAATTTTGCCAGAAAACATCTTGATGTTCCCCAAGACTTTTGGGAAAATACTCTGTGGTCTGACGAGACAAAAGTTGAACTTTTTGGAAGGTGTGTGTCCCATTACATCTGGCGTAAAAGTAACACCGCATTTCAGAAAAAGAACATCATACCAACAGTAAAATATGGTGGTGGTAGTGTGCTAGTCTGGGGCTGTTTTGCTGCTTTAGGACCTGGAAGACTTGCTGTGATAAATGGAACCATGAATTCTGCTGTCTACCAAAAAATCCTGAAGGAGAATGTCCGGCTATCTGTTCGTGACCTCAAGCTGAAACAAACTTGGGTTCTGCAGCAGGACAATGATCCAAAACACACCAGCAAGTCCACCTCTGAATGGCTGAAGAAAAACAAAATGAAGACTTTGGAGTGCCTAGTCAAAGTCCTGACCTGAATCCTATTGAGATGCTGTGGCATGACCTTAAAAAGGCGGTTCATGCTCAAACCCTCCACTGTGGCTGAATTGCAACGATTCTGCAAAGATGAGTGGGCCAAAATTCCTCCACAGCACTGTAAGAGACTCATTGCAAGTTATCGCAAACACTTGAGTGCAGTTGTTGCTGCTAAGGGTGGCCCAACCAGATATTAGGTTTAGGGGGCAATCACTTTTTCACACAGGGCCATGTAGGTTTGGATTTTTTTTCTCCCTTAATAAAAACCTTCATTTAAAAACTGCATTTTGTGTTTACTTGTGTTGTCTCTGACTAATATTTAAATTTGTTTGATCTGAAACATTTAAGTGTGACAAACATGCAAAAAAATAAGAAATCAGGAAGGGGGCAAACACTTTTTCACACCACTGTATATATATATATATGTCCATTAGTATTTGGACAGTGGTACAAGTTCTGTTCTTTTTGTCCTGTACTCCAGCATGTTAGGCTTGCAATTAAATAATGAATATGAGGTTAAAGTGTAGACTTTCATGTTTAATTTGAGGGTATTTACATCCATATTGGGTTATCCAAAGCACTGTGCAATTGTTGCTTCACATTCACCCATACACAAACCAACTGAAATTGGCTCCCATGCAAGGCACCAACCAACCAGCTCATTGAGAGCAATTTGGGGTTAGAGACACTTTGACACACCCAGGGCAGGATCGAACCGGCAACCCTCCAATTGCCAGACGATTGTTCTTACCTTCTGAGCCAATGTAGGAATTCCATCTCATTTTATACATAGTATCCCTATTTTAGGGCCCCAAAAGTAATTGGACTGGTGACTTCTCGCCTGGTTCTGATTAGTTGGGTCTACTTAATCGCTTCCTTATTGCAGGTATAATAAAACTTTCTGTATATAGTCTTGATTCTAGGCTTTTCATTGGCTTTTGAGTCTGTTATTGGTGTTTGTCAACATGAGGACAACAGTTGTGCCAATGGCAGTCAAGGAAGCCGCTATGAGGAGTAGAAATAAGTAGAAAGAAAGACATAGGCTTACAATAGGCTTACCAAAATAAACATCATTAAGAGGAAAGAGAGTAACACTCTTCAGGAGGCAGGTGTGGATGTATCAGTGATGTGTATTAATGTTTGCACTCAGACACAAACATATTTGCCAAGGCTACTCTGGACAATGCAAACCACTAATTCAGCTACAGTCATCTTTCTACAGACTGGGCAAGGAGAGGGTTATCGTCATCAGAGAGAGAGAGGATAAGGTGGCTAGTTTCAATGATATGTGCATGGCTCTGTTTTGGTCAGTGATTGAACATCCACCCGAAAACAGAGAAGGGGATGAACACCTGCTCCATCTCTGGCAGGGTTCCCACAATCTCTGTCCATGCCCTTGATAGAAAACCAGTGGGAGTTGGGACCATGCCTCACATCACATACCTCACAGACCCCATCACCATTGGAGCCAGGCACCGGCAGAGCCTCCCCCTACTTGTCATCTGTGCAGCAGTCCATTGGTATTATTGGTATTCATTTTGGTTTCATGAAACTAGTAACTGTATTCATAAATGTATGTAATTCAATGGAAAAAAATATTTCTAAGGGCAGGTTCAGCCATGGAGATACTTGAATACCATAGGTGAAATCATACACTGAAACAGTGTTTGATTAACTATCAAGGGGCAACAGGGGGTAATTAATTCAGGTGTCTCCAGCAACAGTTGCCATTACAAGAAAATCCCTGTGCTTTAGTTCAGTTTTTAAGTAACATGATATCTCCAATTAGAGCTGAGTATTTGTGTTTTCCCACCTATATACACATTTGGTTGGCCCTACGAGATGCAAAGAAAGTACTAAATATATATATAAAAACACATTAGAGCTGCATCCTGCATAAACCTTGAGAACACTCCAACAAGTCTATAGAGTCATCCAGCTCAAGTCCACGTCAAGTCTCAAGTCATCAAATTTGTGACTCAAGTCCACAACTCTGTGGGTTAGTGAACACAACCATTAATGAGGCTTTGATGGATATACTTGGGCATAGGCTAATCCACTCAGCTGCCTTGGAGGAGCACATCGAACATGTCTGAACAGGCCTCAGATCCCTCCTGGACAGCCAGCAGTATGCCAAGGCTGAGATGGACCAGTTCCATCGGTACACTATCTCCTTCCATTATTACTGGGACAGAGGAACAGAAGGTCTAAGCAGTCACATCATAGCCAGAGCCCAAGACCATAAAGGACTTTCAGTGTTTTTCTGGTGTTTTCCAATTTCTATCGCAGCTTCACCCGGGGTTTCATTTCTGTGGCAGCTCCTCTCACTGCTCTCCTCAAGAGTTTCCAGGTGAAGTTTGTCCCATCATCCATCCCTCTCACGTTGTGGTGAGCATGCTGTGGGACATAGAGGCAGAGCTTCAGCAGGCTCAAGAGAGGATCACACTCCCGCCCTGAGTGCACCTACATCCCCTTGGGGATAAGAGATTGGCTGTTGACCTAGGTACATACTTTTCTTCTTATGGGTCATACAGGTATTACCCCCGTAATGCTCCAGCCAGCAAGCCCCATCCTTGTCAGGTTTCATGTTTGTCATGTCATGTTTTATGTTTAGTTATTGTCTTGGTTATGTTATTGTCATGTCACGTATTATGTTAGTCTAGTATCACCACATTTTTATGTTTCATGTCATGTTATGTTTAAGGTTTAGTTGTTGTTATGATTTAATTGTTAGTCTTGCCATGTCATGTTATATAGTTTGTCATAATTTCGCAAACTTGTTATGTCACAATTTATGTTTCATGTTGCGTTGTACTGGTCATTGATTAGCATACACTTTTTCATGTCTTTCTGCAAATCTTGCATTCCTGCTTTCTCTCTCTCCCTTTCTGTCACTCACACCCTAATTGTTTCAATTTCCCTTGTCTACTTACTATTCTACTAATGCTAGATCAGGATTGGGTAATCCTAACATTCTAATCATGTGTTCATGTTACCTTACATTTCTTGTGCATGTCATTTACTCATTTACTAATGCTAGGACAGGATAGGTTTATTACTAACGATTACTAATTACCTCGTTAACATTTCAATCCTCCACACCTGATTTCCATTCTCTTGCTGCTCTCAAGCTAATTGTCTACACCTGTCTTCACCTGCATATAAAGCTCAGTTTCATGTCTTTGTGAGATTGTTGACTCCTGTTTGTCAGTGCATTGCTTTTTTTTCGTTTTTGTCAAGCCATTGTCTATCCGTTACGATCCAAGCCTGTTTATTGACCAAAGATTATTGACTTCTGTTTTGTTGACCATTGCCTGCCTGTACCACGCCTTTGCCTGCTGTTTTTGTACTTTTGCCCCGAGGAGCAGACTTCGTTCTTGACTCTTGCGCCGTCATCGACTCTGAGCCTGCCTACCGTCCGCCTGTACTTCTGCCCTGCTGACGGCTTTCCTGGCTACCGGACTTCTTGCATGGTGGACCGATTATGAGACTGCCTTCTCCCTCGGTACTGCGCTTTGGTTTTGGCTGGATTTTACGTGTACGAACATTGCTTGTTTTTGACTACGCTCTCTGGATATTCCCCGAATAAAGCCCTGATGGGACTTTACTACACCAACCCCTCACGCACCCGTCTCAATCCTCTCCCTGCACCTCAGTGACCTCCCAATAGCTACACCATGATCCTGGTAGTGGTTGACAGATTTTCCAAAAGTGGCCATTTCATCCCACTCCCTACTGCCTTCCAGGAAGTTGAGGTCCTGTTTCAACAGGTCTTCCATCATGACAGACTTCTGAGAACATTGTCCAGTATTGTGGCCCCCATTCATGTCACTGATAGGGAGGGCCTTTCTTGAGATCCTGAGGGTTATGGTAAGCCTCATTTCAGCCTTTCTTGCCCGGTTACTCAGTTTTGCCATACATCCAAATCTAGGAAGAGTCTGGGAGTGTGAGCTTCAAACCTCTGTTTCACAATTATTGAGGTCACCGTGCTCCTGGGAACACTCAGTACTTTAGTGATACCTACCCTCACCGTAATCTATGCCTCGACAAGATTTTATTGCAAAAGTCTATGGAGTTTCTTCAACTTCATGGCTTGGGTTTTTGTGCTGACATGCAGTGTGAATTGTGGAACCTTATATACACAGGTGTATGCACTTCTAAACTATGTTCAATTAATTAAATTTGCCACTGGTGGACTCCAATCTTTCTTGATACATGTTCAAACAAACATGATGCACCAGATCACAATTTGGAGTGCCGAAGCAAAGGGTATGAATATTTATGTAAAGCAGAGATTTCAGTTTTTGATTTTTAATAAATTCACAAAAAATTCTGAACACGTTTTCACTTTCATGATGGGTTATTGAGTATACTCTCAGTGACCACTTTATTCGGTAGACCTGTACACCAGCTTGCAAATATTTAATCAGCCAATCATGTTGCAGCAACTGCCTGCATGAACGCTTGCAGATGCGGTTAAGAGGTTCAGCAGCTTTTCAGACCAAATGTAAAAATGTGGAAGCAATGTGATATTCGTGACTTCGACCATGATTGTTGTTGCCAGACAGGGCGGTTTGAGTATCTCAGAAATTCCCGATCTCCTGGGATTTTCACGCACAAATGTCTCGAGTTTGCAGAGAATGGAGCAAACATCCAATAAGCAGCTCTGTGGGTAGAAATGTGTTACAGAGAGAGGACAGAGGAGAAGGTCCAGACTGGTCAAGGAAGGTGACAGTAACGCAAATAACCATATTGGTATGTGATATGCAGAAGTGCATCTCTGAGCATGCAATGCATCAAACATCTTAAGTGGATAGGCAACTGCTGCAGAAGACAAAGTGTGCAAAAAGTGAAGGGGTCTGAATACTGAATACTTTCTGAGGCCACTGTATACTTGCCTTTTTTTAAGGCAATTGTAGTTCAGTTGAAAAGGTCTTACGAACAATAGTATGTTAGTGTTACACAAGCACACCACAAGATAATTAAGGGGAAAATGGCATGTTCAATTGAAGCACCAACATGAATGGATGCTATTAATTTGAAAATGCAAATGTCTTGCAACCTTTGGCTCGAGAACTACCCTGACCACTCTGCTACTTTGACTTTCCGGAACAGAGCCAGTATTTTGTTCCTGATTTCTTTGGTTGCCAGTGAATACACAATTGGGTTCAGACAGGATGGGATGCTTGAAGCTAATGACAAGTTCACCATTCTGATATGTGGATCAACATGGATTAAGAAAAGTTCAGTGATGTACAGTGTTATGGTCGGCACATAGAAAATCGCCACCAGAATGAGATGTTCTGTACAGGTTGCAAGTGCTTTGTACCTGCTGTCCACACTTTTCATTCTAAACACGGCTCTCAAAATACAGGCGTATGACAAGAGGATTAAACTAAGGGGCCCAAACAAAAGCAGCATACTCAGAGAAACAGCAGCAGCCCACTGCATTGTGTTATCATTGCACGCTAGATTGAACACACCTGCATACTCACATACAAAGTAGTTCAAAGTGAGTGAATCACAAAAAGACAGTTTTGTCAAGATCACGACCAAGAACACCATGACGCTTGCAAAAACCACCCAAAGAATCACTAAAATACTGATCATGTTTGTGGGAGTGTTGATAGAATTATGCCTCAGTGGAAAACATATTGCAATTAACCTGTCATAGGCAAGTACACTGAGGGAAAATGACTCTAATATTATAGAACAGTAATAAAAAAAGATCTGTGTTAAACATGCATTGAAGGACATGAAGGTATCTCTCGCAACAACAGTATTGATTGTACTTGGAATAAAGGATGTACTGCCCATCAAGTCAACAACGCCTAAATTTGCTACTGCAATGTACTTTGGAGTGTGGAGCCTATGATCCATCCATATAATAGAAACAATGAAACAGTTGCACAGAACTGTTACAATATAAATGAAGCCAAGGAAAATTACAAATAAATCAGCAAACTTTAAATCCGTAAATCCGATAATGTAAAATCCAGACGGTATAATGATTGAATCGTTGGCGATCGAAGTGGCATTCATTCTCATTGTATACCGGTGGCATTCAGGATGTCCACGTGACTGCTTTACCTCCGGGCCCTGAGAGCGAAACAGACAAATGGCAATCAATTCAATCATAGAATTCAAATAAAATAAATTATGCTTTTTAGTTTTTAAACGAAATTTACGTTTTATGTCCATTGATTAATTTAATTTGGACTTAACGAGTAGCCATATACCTTCAGAGCTGTACAGGCTAATGCACGTTGCAATTGCTTTCTATGTCACAATGTTTAATTAATATTTAATTCAAATTAGACTATTTGTCATGATTGGCTTTCAAATCAAATCAGACTATTTGTTAACTCGTATGATTCACAACTAAAACGTGAGTGCTAAACGTTTTTGGCAAATTGAAGCAGTAGCTACATTTCGAGAATGCCCTGTGCTGGGAGAAAATGTCTGGTTATCTAAACTAAGCATTATACGGATATTAATTAATTCGGGGATTTTCACACGATATTAAAGCGCGCAGGATATATGCGAAAACCATTCGGCTCCATTACATTACATTAATGGCATTTGGCAGACGCTCTCATCCAGAGCGACGTACAACAAAGTGCATACCCATAACCAGGGACGCCGCCAACGCCCGACACCAACCGGGCACGGCAAACCTCGTATTCCTGCTCCCATTCCAACACCGAACGATAAAGAAGAACCACTTGAAAAGAGTGTAGCTACATTTAGAGAATGCCCTGTGCTGGGAGAAAATGTCTGAGTTATCTAAACTAAGCATTGTACAGATATTATGAGGAGGATATTAATTAATTCAGGAATTTGCACACGATAATAAAGCGCTCAGAATATATGTGAAAACCATTAGGCTCCGACGCCAACCGGGCAAACCTCGTATTCCTGCTCCCATTCCAATACCGAACGATAAAGAAGAACCACTCGAAAAGAGAACCAAACCGTGCTGGTGATGTCCTGTGTGCGTATTTGGGCACACAGTCCCTTCCTCTCCTGCTCTTGAATTGCTGTTACACAGCACCTTTAACAGACATACGCAGCTATTTAATGTCCTAGCATGTGTGACCAACAACACAACGGACAAGTACTAGCACAATGATTATCTCGCTTGTTTCTTTGATTTTCTTTTCATTCACCTTTTGTAAGCATTTTACTTCAATCAGGCGTGTATTTTTACCTACATTCCGCCTGCTATTGACCACCTTGAATGGCTCATATTTTAGGCTTTGCTCTTAGTATCACGATGCCCTTTTTGATCATTGAAGTTTGGTGTAGCGTAGCTGTATATGTTCCACAAACGGAGCGATTATAGGCGCAGGATAGAATTAGCGCAACACGAAAACGCTACTCACCAATTCTCCTCAGCATCGGTCAGTGTTGAACCCGGCTTGTCTAATGTGCTTCTCCTCTCATGCAGCAAAATTTATATCCTGCTGTGTAAAATGCGCCTCCCTGAGAATTCTTCAGGTACATCAATTAAAATCCCGCCCTTGTTTGCTGTTCATAACTTCGCAACGGGACTTACGTCAGATTTAGAAATATGGTGGTACAAACGATCCCTTTCTTTAGGACGATTTAATTTATAAATATAATAAAACTATTGCAAGAAAGCAATTAAATATATGTGTTTCAAGCTGTATTACACTTTAATACCTCTTAGAGCCGCTAGAGGGCTGTCACATGTGAGCCGTGAAGGGAGTGTCCTATTGGTCGTTGGTCGTTTGTTGAAATAGTGTTAATGATTTTTCTGTGTATATTAGGATGAGGGTTAGTCAATGTTTTGTCAGTGGAATTAATGACTCGATGACTCTGCTTACTGATCCTATGTGGGCTATAACGCAGTTGGGGGGCTGCGTAGTGTTCTCCCTTGCGTTGTGGGCGTCCCCACTTCCTACTCATCTGGAGCTGAGTTTCCCTACCGTTTGTTGTTTCTTCGCTCGCTTCAGATGGGACTTCTCGACCGTTTTGATTGGACATTTTATTGGTTGGCTAAATGCCGGGGAGTTATCAATACCCTTTGTTTTCTCCTTCCTCCTCTTTGCCTGTAGGGATGCCCCCAGAAAACATTAGCGTCATTTCACATATTGTGGGTAACTTTTAGAACCCTACTTGGTCACATTTGATCCTCGGACCCCACTACATCACATACACACACTGCTTAACATGCTGAAAATTTTAAGCTTATGTCAATAATTGTATCCTTTTGTAGTTTACAGCATTTTCTGTGCATAATTATCAAGGGTGCCAACAATTCTGGAGCCCACTGAATGTTATTATTATTCAGTACACTTATAAATAAGAAGCAGGCCTGCTTTTGAATAACATACAGCATGTGAAATTGAGGTGGCTTGATTTGTTGATGGGGGTTTGGTATTTGACAAAAAATGATCAATGGACCTCAATCAATATATTAGTATACTTGGTGATATTATTGTAGTTATTCTTTTCCAAACTTCTGTACCTGCTGCTGCCAGAGGGGAAAGAAAGGAAAGCATTGTTGTGAGGGAGAGCTAGGCGGTGACTCGTAGGTGGCATTTTCTGGAGCATTTCATGATCATTCCAGGAGCATTCCTGAATAATTTATTATACAATATATAGTATTTTGCAACTCAGAGGACCCATATTATCAATTGGTTACCGCATGTCCTTTCGGAGTCTCAAAATGATCATTTTGAAAGCCTGCATATAAATTGCAAAACAGATTAAATATTACATATTAAAACCTATTCCTTTGGTACCTCCAAAGCAGCCCACCTAAACTGTGTGAAATATCTGAAATAAACATCTGTGCATAAAAAACTTTGTTTACACCAAAAGCATGGACATATACAAACAGAACTTTAAGATTTGTTTTATTTACCTGGTTACAGGCCAGCTGCAAACACTCCTCAGTGACTTCAGCTAATTCAGCTGACGTTTACATGGCCCTCCTCCATACAACACAAAACCGATTGAGACGGGTGCGTGGGGGTTGGACCCAAAATGCACGACTCAGAAATAATAGTTAAATAAAGTCCCGTTAGGGCTTTATTCGGGACGAGTCCCAGGAGCGTAGTAAACACAAGCAAAGTCCATACACGAAGATCCAGCCAAACAAATATTAAACAAACAAAAAGCACGGTGCCGAGGGAAGAGGCAATCTCGTAGTCGGTAGACGTGCAGGGAGGTCCGGTAGCAGGAGAGCTGTCAGCGGGGCAGATGAACAGGCGGACGGCAGGCAGAGGCGTAGTCGTGGGCGAAGCGGGAGTCGAAACCATGAAACAATCAGCGGGGCAAAAGTACAAAAACGGTAGGCGAGGACGTAGTCAAAAAACAAACGATGGTCACAAAACAGAAATCAATAAACTATGGTCGGTAAACAGGCTTGGATCGTAACGTGTAACCAAAACAGTAAATGCTCAAGCGTTGCGTGGAAAACAGAGGCAGACAATTTCGCAGTGAACAGTTGCGCGACTGGGCTATAAATGCAGGTGTAGACAGGTGTAGACAATTAGTTAGAGCGTAGCAAGGAAATGGAAAACAGGTGCGATGGATGACAAGTTTAACAAGGAGATTAGTAATCGTTAGTAATAAACCTATCCTGCCCTAGCATTAGTAAATTAGTAAATGACATGCACGAGAAACGTAAGGAAACATGAACACATGATTAGTTTGTTAGTCTCTACCAAATCCTGATCTAGCGTTAGTAGTTTTAGTAAATAGACAAATAGAAACAATTAGGAAATGAATGACAGAAGGAGAGAGAGAGAGAAAAGGCGGAACGCAAGGTCTGCGGAAAAACATGTAAAAGTGTATGCATAAACCGTGACCAGTAAACGTAACAATAAACATAAATCAAAACATGACACAACGCGAAACTAAGACGATAACCACTAAACATAACCAGGAATATAATCGTACGAAAACATAACTAGACATGACAAGAAAATAAATCGTAATGAGACATAACTAAACATGACAAGAAAATAAATCGTAATGAAACATAACTAAACAACATGACGAACCTAGACTAACATAATACATGAAGACACTACATGACTAAGACAACATGAATAAACATAAAACATGGCGAGACAGACGTGAAACGTGACACCGATCTTATATATCAGCATGTTTTCCAAATATTAACTTTCTGTATTTCATATCTACATTTACATTTAATATTGATATGCAAACTTAACATTTACATTTTCATTTAACACACACACACATAGATATATTTATATTTCTTTCTTTTTTTTGCATTAGTGTGCTAGCAGAAAAGAGCAAACATTCATTTTCCAAAAAAATATAATGTTGCAGCTAAAGTATTACATTTTGTTTAAATAAATCTACATTAGTATTCCACTTTTCTGATAAAAACTTAGTTGTCTAAGATTACCTGGATAGCCAGAAGCAAGCGAGACAGCCAAAGTCTGCAGAAGAACTGTGGCTCTGAAATATGTTTGTAACAACCAACCAGCTATGTTTTAAACTGTTCATTTCATTATTTTTGAAAGCATATTTGGCCTAAGACTTTTGCACAGTGCTGTATATATATGTATAACATGTTAAAGCTGGCTTTAATGCATAACATTACTCCTGGCAAAGATAATCCAATATTTGAGGGAAAAAAACAAAAAGTTACATTTAAAAAATGTTGTATATTTTTTTACACTGTTCAATGCTAAATGTGCAGAAATGTATTAGTTACAGAACGCATACCATAGTCGCCTATGCATGTTGATTCCTTATTGGCTTATGTCAGAATCTATGCATGCATATAAATTGCAAAACAGATTAAATATTACATATTAAAACCTATTCCTTTGGTAACTCCAAAGCAGGCCACCTAAACTGTGTGAAATATCTGAAATAAACATCTGTGCATTTGTTTACGCCAAAAGCATGGACATATACAAACATAACTTTAAGATTTGTTTTATATACCTGGTTCAAGCTCTTATGCCAGCTGCAAACACTCCTCAGTGACTTCCGCTAATTTTACATGGGTGTGGTGGACGGCATAATGGAGGATTCAAAGGCTAAAATTATCTAATTTAGACCAAAACTGATTTGTTTTCTTTTCCAATATCAGAGACAAAACAAACACACAAACACATGCACACACACACCAACACACACACCTGCACATGCACACACACAGAAGCGCGCACATATGTAGAGACAGACAGACAGAGAGACAGACAGAGACAGACAAACACACACACACACACACACACACAGAATTTGTTCCTGGACCCTAACTACACCCATTCCCTCACTTTCTGAAGGGAAAATGTGAAATGTATCAAATATCATTCTACCTAAAATGAGAATGGGAAAACTCCGCCCACACTCAGGGAGGATGGGCAAAGGGCCCCTGCATGTAGTCCTACCAACATTATGCCTCTGTACTCTCTCAGAGGTAGGAAAGATGAGCAATATGAGCTGAAGAATGACAGCCCAGGAGGCTCTGGAACACATCTTTGGTCAGAATGGTGGAGTAGAGGAGGAAGTTTATGAAAGTGAAGATTATCTTGAGATCTATTCTGATCATGATGATGAATTTTCAGATGATGAGGGTAATGTCTCACACCCATCAACTCCAAGAAAGTCATTCATATCAAAAAATGGTCAAATAGAATGGTTCTCACCCCCGAACAGGTGTCGGGGAACAACATCAGATGCAAACATAATAAAGGCAGCACCAGGGCCCACTAGGATGGCAGTGACTTGGATATAAATCCGTGTCACGGATATAAAATCTACATTTGAGTTGGTCATTCCTGATTCAATCCGGAAAGTTGTTCCAGAAATGACTAATTTAGAAGGGAGGCATGTTTTTGGGCAGGAGTGGAGAGAACTGGGCAATAAGCACTTACATGCTTATTTGGGGCTTCTCATCCTGGCTGGGGTTTATAAGTCCAAAGGTGAATCGACAGCCAGCCTGTGGGATGCAGAGACAGGCAGGGCCATATTCCAAGCCACCATGTCTTTGGAGATCTTACATATTTTCTCATGGGTCATCAGGTTTGATAAGCGGGAGAAAAGAGCTGGCAGACGGGAGAGGGATAAGCTGGCAGCTATTAGGACAGTGTGGGTAGAGCGGCTGCCACTACTCTATAACCCAGGTCCTAATGTCACCGTGGATGAAAGCCTGGTGGCATTCAGAGGTCGCTGCCCCTTTAGGCAATACATGCCTTCAATGCCAGCAAAATATGGCATAAAGATCTGGGCAGCTTGTTCAAGCTATGCATTGAACATGCAGGTGTGCACTGGTAAGCCTATTGGAGGAGCACCATGCTTCAAGTGCAAAAAATTAATTTGCCCAAAACATGTGGTGACCTACTGTGACTCATGTGCTTCATAGACACACACACACACACATACACACACACACACACACACAAACACACACACACACACACACACACACACACACACACACAAACAAATTGTTCTCTCCTTCTTGTTCAGGTTTCCTGTTGTAAACATTGTAAACATTGTCGAAAAATCAATGTAGTTTCAACATGTATATTTGAATTTAAAGGGACAGTTTGACACCTAACAGAAGAGATGTATTGTTTGAATGAATCAACATGCCCCCATAACAGAAACTATTTAAAAAATGATGAAAAAAATAATAATAATTAAAAAAAAAAATTAAAAAAATAATAATAATAAGAATGTGTTGAAGCAAATGAGGTGAATGACAAATTTTTCCCAGTGTACAGAAAAAAACTTTTTTTTTTTAATGGAAAACAAATTGATTCTCATCAGTAAACCAGGATCTGTAAGAGGTGAAAAACTTGACTACACTAAATATTAATGAAATTGATAGTAATTGGGCTAAAGATAATGTTTATGGAGAAAAATATCTTTTTAAACTACATTCAGATGGTGAAACATGCACCGGGTCAATTTGACCCGGGAACATTATTGCTGTTCCCTAAAGTTGAACATATCAGCATGTTTTCCAAATATTTATTTTTTGTATTTCATATCTACATTTACATTTAATATTTATTTATTATATTTTTACAGTGGGAGCAATACTTATTTGATCCCTTGCTGATTTTGTAGGTTTGCCCACTTACAAATAATGGAACTGTGTAGAATTTTAATCATAGGTATATTTTTTAACACTGAGAGACAGAATACTGTAATGATGAAAATACACTCACCAAGGACTTTATTTGGAACATTTTTACTTTATTACTCCTACTTATTAATACGATTATCTCATCAGCCAATTGTGTGGTCAGGAGCTTCAGTTCATTTTCACATCGACCATCAGAATGGGAAAGAAATGTGATCTCAGTGACTTTGACCATGGAATGATTGTTGGTGACAGACAGGGTGGTTTGAGTATCTCATCAACTTCTGTTCTCCTGAGATTTGAATGGTGCAAAAAGAAAGAAAAAATACAGTGAGCAGTTCTGCAGACAGAAACAACTTTTTAATGAGAGACATAAGAGGACAATGGCCACACTGGTCAAAGCTGATAGGAAGATGACAGTAACGCAAATAACCACACGTTACAACAGTGGTATGCAGAAGAGCATCTCTGAACACACAACACATCATAACTCTAAGTGGATAGACTACAGCAGGCAAAGTAACAAAAAAGGTCTGATAAATACCTAATAGAGTGAGTGTACGTTAATGAACCCCATCCCTGTCTTACTCTGGGTCAAATAGCCTCTCATTGCTGGACTGGACAACTTTACAGTAATGTTACTCTAAACACAAAATTAGTGTCTGCCTTAAATGCAGACAGCTTTTATTGGAGGGTATTTCCATCCATATCGGATGAACCGCTTAGAAATGACAGCACCTGTTGTACATAGATCCCCCATTTGTATCGTTTGTAAATTCTGTTGATGTCTAGTTTTGATTCTAGACTTTGCAATTGCCTTGTTGGGAGAGTGTTTTGGATCCGTTTGGCTGTTGTCTGGGGGTTTTTCTTCACCACAGAGCCGCGCAACTCAGCGCCATATCCTGCGGGCCTCAATATCTCTTCCCGAAATATGTCGCTGCTGAAGTAGGCTAGTTCGTGAAGTTTTCTTCTTCTTCTTTTTTCACGACACCCTGGGACAAGTGAGATTTCACGTATTGTGTATGCCATTCTAAATCCATTTCCAAGAAACCGAAACTATGAAACCAAATCAAATCTAAACTATGTCTCCTACCCTACCACAAATGTGCGTTTTTCAGAAATGAGCAATTTTGGATCTTATGTTCCACTGCTTCTGTTAAAATCAACTAATCAAACTTCCTTCGTAAACTGGGTAGCCTATTGTCGAATTCCAATAATGTTGAAGGAAGTGCTATTTGTACGAACTTCTTAATGTCATTTTGATTCCGTATTGTAAACACACTTGAAACACTCTTGGCCACACATGCAATACTTGGAATTTCACGGAAAAAATTGAAAGGATGCCGTGGAAGTAAATATTTCACTTCCTACTTCAGTGGCGACAAGTTTCGGAAACACTGGTAAAATGAGCGACCGTCTTGAAGAGGTGCTGCTTCGAGACATTCTTACCCTTACGAAATGCTTTGGTAAACTCACCCGAATCTTCATTCCCCTGACCTCATGTTTTGGGAAACGAAGGTGAAATTTTCAAGACCTGCCTTTAATTTGTGGGAGAAGTCGTGCATTTCCAAGACACGTTTAAAAATTAAATTCACACTTGGGCCATTCAAAGATTAATACGCTTGCCATAGAACCGTTAACATTTAGATTCAGCTCAAATAAACTGATGTGGTTAAATTGAAATTTTAAATTAATTGCACATTTCAGCTCGACGCCTGCCCTGCCCACACTGCTACTTTGCCTTTCTGGAGCATTGCCAATATTCTGTTCCTGATTTCTTTGGTTGCCAGAGAATACACAATGGGGTTCAGACAGGAGGGGAAACACGAGGCCACGGACAAGTTAATCATTTTGACGTTTGGCTCGAGGAGGAATAAGAACAGTTCAATGATGTTCACCGTTAGGGTCGGCACATAGAAAATCGCCACAACGACGAGGTGTTCTGTACACGTTCCAAGTGCTTTGTACCTGCTCTCAACAGTCTTCATTCTGAACACGACTCGCAAAATACAGCCGTATGACAAGACGATTAAACTAAGTGGCAAAAACATGATCAGCATACCCACAGAAGAGGCAGCGGCCCATTGCAGTATGCTATCGTTGCATGCAAGACTGGCTACGGCCGCATACTCACAAATAAAATTGTACACAATGAGTGAATCACAAAAGGACAGTTTTGGTAAGAGCAAGACCAAGAACAACATAATGCTAGAACAAAGCGACCAAACAATCGCTAAAATACAAAACATGCTCGTGGGAGTGTTGATGGAACTATGTCTCAATGGGAAACATATCGCAATTAACCTGTCATAGGCAAGTACACTGAGGGAAAATGACTCAAGGAAGACTGAAACATAATAGAAAAACATCTGTGTCATACATGCATTGTAGGACATGAATGTATCTTTCGTGATAACAGTCTTGATCGCACTAGGAATACAGGATGTACTGCTCATCAAGTCGACAACCCCTAAATTAGCCACAGCAATGTACTTTGGAGTGTGTAGGCGATGATCCATCCATATAATGTAAATAAGAAAAGAGTTGAACAAAACCGTTACAATATAAATGAAGCCGAGGAAGATTAAATGTAAATAAGCAAACTTTAAATAAGTAAATCCAATAACGTAAAAGCCCGCTGGTCTAATGATTGAATCGTTTGTGTTCGTAGTGACGGGAATTCCCATTTCACGTGCTTTTCCTCTGCGCCCTGAGAGAGAAACAGATGAATGGCAATCAGTGAACACATACAACCACATGACAATTCAGGCTAATGTTCCGTAGTTAATTAGTTTAATTTGGACTACGGTATAGCTGACATTCAGAGTTGGAGAAATTAGTAATTTAATTTAAACGAATACTCCAAGCATCACTGATGTTGTTTTAGCAGGGCGCCTTCCGCCAGCCTCCATTATAACATCATTGCTTGGTGTTGGAGCCCACCGCTTAATCTGCTTATTGTTAGCTAATCATGGTGTAGGCTACATAGTGGTAGGCATACATTTTAATAACCTAAGGTTTCGACAAATATCTTACTAATATACGTCATAAAAATTCAGTCTAACAGCAAATTATACACCATGAGATGTCGTGCATGTATATTTAACATCACCAAATAACAAAAAGATCAAACGAAAATGTTTGCTTGATAGTACATGTATTAACGTTCACTTTTAGTCTGGTAGTGAGCGCCTTGAATTGATCATATTTGAAGTATTGGTCTTACATTTTCGAGCACCACATTGGCATAATGCACTTGGTCCGCTAGATGTGTCTATTTCACATACATCTCGACGGTAAGCTCATGGAAACATTCACAGTCAGCTCTGTCGTCTGAATGAATTGCGAAGAAACAGAGCTACTGTAGGCGCAGAGAAGAATTACTGCAGAAGGAAAACGCTACTCACGAGTTCTCCTCAGCATAGGGCAGCGTCGAAAGCCGATATTCAAATGTGCCTTTCCACTCACACTGCAGAATTTTATATTCGGGCGTGTGTAGACTGCGCCTACTTGTAAATTCCTCAGGGACACCAATCAAGATTAGCAACTGCTCTCCATTTGCTGTCGAATGTTGGTTATAAACCCCTTGGTGATTTCTAGGCATTGATTATGTCACATTTTACAATGCATTGTTACAAAATAAATATTTCGCTAATATTTTATCAGAGATGGCAACCTATGACCCATTTTGTGTTCTACTTTTAGGCCTTAAAAGTCCAGAGGTGAAGATCACAGAGAAAAATTCCTTAAATTATTAATGCATCTGTTTTGGTTGAAGATGAAACATTGATATCACATTGAAATAATGTCAAATAAATGTGACACACTGTGGTACACATACCTAAGCATGTAAGAATTCACTCTTGTAAGTTTTACTATATGGGTTTGTGGACTAAAAACAAAATAAATCTCTAGTAACACCAAAGGAGCTTGTACATTGACAAGAGGGTTTAACATCTTATCTTTTAATATTTGCCTTGCAGAGCTGGACATTAATGAAAATGTTCATTATTGAAAACAGGAAGTTTCAGCCTTTTAAATGTGTGTGAATGAGTGCGTGCAAGTGAGTTAATACGAGCCACACTGTAAAAAGTTTAATGTAAAATGTACAGCAACTGGCTGGCAGCAATTAGCTTGTAATTTGCTGTGATTCACTCTACAGTAAAGTTACTGTGAATTAGATCACAGTACTAATGCAGATACTGTAATTACTAACAGCAGTAGTGATATTGATGCTGTAATTAATACAGTAATTTTATGCATACTGTACAACAAATCACAGTACCCACAGGGATTGCTGTAACAACTAACTACAGTAACAACATAAACTATTGCAATTTATACAGTAATATTGACTACTGTATTTTAATTTACAGCAATTACTCTAAAATATCTAAAATATAACATTTAAAATACAGAGGAAAAGAGAGTAAAGGTTTAAAAGGTCCTTTATTTTAACTGTGCACCCATAGTCAACAACCCCACTGTGTGTTATCAAAACACTAAAAGGTCAATTTCTTATAAACACCTTACCAAGGCTAGACAAAGGATGAGTGAGCTGAAAACTGCCATTTCAAAAACTCTTTACTCAAAAAACAAAACAAAACAAAACTCAAAAACAAAGATGCTACTTTAAATGAACAACAACAAAAAACACATCTTTGATTTAAAATCAACTACAAGGGTGTCTTGGTGGCGCAGCCTGTTGAGCACTGACTGTATGCTCATTGTGAACCGCGACATCGGCGGTTCGAATCCGACCGTCTGACATTTGTCGCATGTCTTTCCCTCTCTCGCTCCCATTCTTCACACACACACACACCCGCACACTCACACGCACACGCCTGCCCGCACGCACGCACACACACTCACACACCCACACACACAAACACATACACACACCTTCCCACGAAAGCAACTTTTTGTGAAAGGTCAAGCCATACTGAATACGAATTGGAATGTTAACATTGAGAATTTTGGGATGCACTGTCTGTTTCAGCCCCATGTGTTCCCATTGAAAACCATTGTATTTCATTACAATAGAAATACATTGGAAAACCATGTGCTCCCCATGGCACAGGGTAGTGTGAGACATGTTTCTATCCATGTCATATCCCATCTACAGGACATAGGGCTTTTAGACAATACATCAGTTTGGGTGTTTGATCTGCTTTTAGGCCAAACCCTCCATATATATAGCCTGTACCACAGATTTAACACCCGAAATGATGCATTTCCTTAAAAGCCTCTCCCCTCAAGATGGAATATGACATGCATTAAAAATCAGTTTCCAGTACCAGTTTCCTCAATGCCATGGCCAGCACATGGTTTTCGAATGTATTTATATTGTAGTGAAATACAATGGTTTCCAATGGGAATATAGACATGGGCCTGAAAGGATTGTAGATTGTGGATTGTGGATTATGTGGATTATGTGGATTATTTTGTGATATTCTGTCTCTCAATGTTAAAATGTACCTATGATTACAATTCTACACAGTTCCATTCTTTGTAAGTGGGCAAACCTACAAAATCTGCAAGGGATCAAATAATTATTGCTCCCACTGTACGTACAATACAGAATCTACACACAACACCCCATAATGACAACATGAAATTAGGTTTTTTATTTTTATTTTTACAAATTCATTGAAAATAAAGAAATCACATGTACATAAGTATTCACAGCCTTTGCTCAATACTTTGTTGATGCACCTTTGGCAGCAATTACAGCCTCGAGTCTTTTTGAATATGATGCCACAAGCTTGGCACACCTATCTTTGGGCAGTTTCGCCCATTCCTCTTTGCAGCACCTCTCAAGTTCCATCAGGTTGGATGGGGAGCGTCGGTGCACAGCCATTTTCAGATCTCTCCAGAGATGTTCAATCGGATTCAAGTCTCGGCTCTGGCTGGGCCACTCAAGGACATTCACTGTTGTCCTGAAGCCACTCCTTTGATATCTTGGCTGTGTGCTTAGGGTCGTTGTCCTGCTGAAAGATGAACCGTCGCCCCAGTCTGAGGTCAAGAGCGCTTTGGAGCAGGTTTTCATCCAGGATGTCTCTGTACATTGCTGCATTCATCTTTCCCTCAATCCTGACTAGTCTCCCAGTTCCTGCCGCATCCCCACAGTATGGTACTGCCACCACCATGCTTCACTGTAGGGATGGTATTGGCCAGGTGATGAGCGGTGCCTGGTTTCCTCCAAAAATGACGCCTGGCATTCACGCCAAAGAGTTCAGAGAATTTTGTTTCTCATGGTCTGAGAGTCCTTCAGGTGCCTTTTGGCAAACTTCAGGTGGGCTGCCATGTGCCTTTTATTAAGGAGTGGCTTCCGTCTGGCCACTCTACCATACAGGCCTGATTGGTGGACTGCTGCAGAGAAGGTTCTCCTTCTGGAAGGTTCTCCTCTCTCCACAGAGGAATGCTGGAGCTCTGACAGAGTGACCATCGGGTTCTTGGTCACCTCCCTGACTAAGGCCCTTCTCCCCCGATTGCTCAGTTTAGACGGGCGGCCAGCTCTATGATGATGGAGGCCACTGTACTCATTGGGACCTTCAAAGCAGCAGAAATTTTTCTGTACCCTTCCCCACATTTGTGCCTCGAGACAATCCTGTCTCGGAGGTCTACAGACAATTACTTTGACTTCATGCTTGGTTTGTGCTCCGACATGCACTGTCAACTGTGGGACCTTATAAAGACAGGTGTGTGCCTTTCCAAATCATGTGCAATTAACTGAATTTACCACAGGTGGACGCCAATTAAGCTGTAGAAACATCTCAAGGTTGATCAATGGCAAAGGCTGTGAATACTTATGTACATGTCATTTCTTCATTTTTTATTTTTAGTAAATTAGCAAAAATCTCCAAAAAACCTTTTTCACGTTGTCATTATGGGGTATTGTGTGTGGAATTTGGAGGAAAAAATGAATTTAATCAATTTTGGAATAAGGCTGTAACATAACAAAATGTGGAAAAAGTGAAGTTCTGTACTTTCCGGAAGCACTGTATGTTGTGTGGGAAGTCGAATATGATCTTCCCAGATTGGTCTGTCTCCCTTGCTTTTATGCCAAATCATACGTTTGGAACCAGGCGGCAGTGCCATAAATCAATCTGGAGGGGTGGTCAAATCTGGAATTTAGACCCCCACCCTTGGGGGTTGTTATGTAGGGAAAAGAGATGATTCCCAGAGAGGATGTGTAGGTTTTCCTGAAGTTACTGAAAATATGGTTTATTAAACTCCATTTGGTATGAAATGTATCTCATCCGATTCCTTGTATTTACCGGATCACATCCATAACCAACAGATTACCCTTATGTTTTATTATGTTGCAGTTATCATGAAACTTCCCTCCTGATTATCCATTTTACATGCACTCCCTGTTACCATTACATAGACTTAATGCAATAATACAAGGATCACATGGACAATGTTTTCAAGGTTTTACTGGGTCTATTTACTATCTTAATAGAGTTTAATAGCAATATTTAATCTAGGAGAGCAGTCCCAAATGGCGGCAGTGCCCAAATGAGGGCACTGTGGCATTGTCCGGAGTCTTCCCCCTTGGAAGTGACCAGGTATGGGGTCACAGGGAGGTCACCAATGTTCTGGAGGATTCTTTTCCCATGACCCAACTGCCCTTGGGCCACTCATACATCTTTCCCTTATCTTTGCTCGAAACTCCCCAAAAGGTAGTCTAAACAACATTGACCAGAAACCCCAGCTCTCAGGCCCCTCACAAATGGCAGCCCTTCCTGACCTTAACCACCATCATATCTATGAATTCTGTCGTTGGGAGTTTTCATGATAACTGCATTATGCTGTGAATATGTATTTGTGCCTCTCATGGTAATATACCTTTTGGATAAACCTGATTTGGGTGAGGGCGGCACAGATGGTGCAGTGGGTAGCACTGCCGCCTCACAGCAAGGAGGTCCTGGGTTCGAATCCCCGTCGGACAGGGCCTCTCTGTGCGGAGTTTGCATGTTCTCCTCGTGTCTGCGTGGGTTTCCTCCGGGTACTCCGGTTTCCTCCCACAGTCCAAAGACATGCAGGTTAGGCTGATTGGCGAGTCTAAATAGCACATAGGTATGAGTGTGTGAGTGAATGGTGTGTGTGTGCGTGCTGCGATGGACTGGCGACCTGTCCAGGGTGTAATTCCTGCCTTTCGCCCAATGTATGCTGGGATAGGCTCCAGCCCCCCTGTGATCCTGTTCAGGATAAGCGGGTTAGGATAATGGATGGATGGATGATTTGGGTGAATTAAAGGAAAGGAGACACCCCAGATTGCTTGGTTTCTTCTCCTTATCTCCAAAATCTAGGCCTTAGTTCTTCACCCTAAAAACGGGTCACCCATCTATAATTTACAGCCAAACTCCCAAACTGGTCAGGGAGCTAAAACAAATGGCTTCTACAGAGACAGTTTTTGCCCAGTTTCCCCTTGGCTCCTGAATGGTTATGATATCAAAGATAGACTGTTACAAAAACTAGACCATTACACCAGTCGCACTGAACCAATCAGAATAACACCAAACATTACTATATTCTGACCTGGGATTATCATGAAACATCTTTATGCCATCTCCAGTATTCCTATGCTCTAACCCTGAAGGAATGTGAGAGAAGGGGGGCTCCCCCACAGGCTTGTGTGCCAAAAGGTGGGGGCCAACAATGTATGCTCCGGGAGGGGGAAGTCAGCAAGCTGACCAGCGCATGACACCAAATGTTACTTATGACTGGCTTACAACAGTGCCACCATCTGCTCACACAGCAGATGGTGGTCACATGAAATCATTGCTCCCTGTTTCCACTAACTCTTGCAATTCAGGGGAATGGGACTGGCCATAGTGCCACAATGCGATTGCGAACACAATCAAAACAGACTGTAGAAATTTCAAACATCTACATAAAGACGCGCGTTAATTGTGTGAAGACCCCCTTAACATCCGTTGCCGAGTTGAGTGTCTCAGCGGCCGCAGCTTGGTGCGAGGCCCCGCCATCGCCACTAGCGGATATATTTAATTACCTTTTCGGAAGGCTCTGATTAGTCTCCTGCAGTCAACAACAGTCAGCTGGTCGAGCTTTATGTCCTCTTCAGTGATCACTTCAAAATCCTCCGCACTCCTTACCCCCAGGTTACCAAGATGCTGCAGGAGCTCCAGCACAGATTCTTCGGCAAGATGGGGGAGGGTGTGCCTAATAGTGTGCCTTGCTTGCATTCTCAAGTAAAAGAGGGCCAAATTGGTTAGAAAAACTTGCTTGTCTCTCTCTTCACCTACAGAATCAAAAAGCTGAGAACATTCTGCAGCTTCAGCCAAGTTCTCATTTCCAAAATCAACCGATTCATTGTGCTCACTTGCTTCACCCACCAATTCAGAGACACAGTCACCCTTATACTTCTGTTCACATGCGAAGTAAATGAAGATTTGACTCTGAACTCTGAATGACAACCACTGAAAGGACAAGCTTCCATTTCCCCACAACTGATATGCAATTTCAAATTTGCACATAGGCTACTGAAATCTGTACATACAACAGGGCATCTTTCCACACGACAAGTAAAATCAACATGTGTGCGCCTAACTGGCTTGGGTGCTGAATGTTTTTTATACATGTGAGTCTGTAATGCACTGGCTGTCTTCAATTGAGAGGGACATTGAGCAACACCACAGGGGAAACGAAAGTTGGCGCGGTTTCGGTGCATTTTCGTATGTTTCACATAGTTAGGGAGGGTGTCTAAAGATGACTCGCAGTATCTGCACTTAAATGCCATGTCATGCAAACTCCACAATACCTGATTTTGCGGTGTTCCGGTAGCTTTTACCCTCCGTACCTCTCCTCCTTCTCGCTAATGTAGCCTACCTGGCAAGGGAAAATCTTGACAATTAGCATAAAGTTTACACAAGCATTCACAATTTTGACATCAAAATGTATATGACAAATTACTTAAACTAAACTAAATCACTTCGGGCAACTTGTAAATTCGGAGGCTGAAAGTGCAGTAGGCTAGCTAGATCCACGTCTCGGATCAAGCAACTTGCTAACTAGCAAGTGGCTAGCGAGACGTAGCTGCCACCCTAGCAGACCACTGCAAAATAAAATAAAACAACTCAAAATAAATTGCTATACTTCCTAATTAAACGATTCAAAACCAAGAAATAGGTACCAACATGAGCCAGCCAAATGAACAAACAGCAGAACTTTCTCTATCCAAGAGAGTGAACTGAACTTGCCTGCAGCATGAACACCTCTACTGGCACAGCACACTGGAGCAGACTGAAGTGAAGTGTCCGACGACGACGGGACGAACGTTAGCGAATACAGACTCCCGCTCGAACTTGCTCGAGACTGATTCACGGGATGAACGAATTTACTGTAGAGTAGATCCCACTTGTCCAAGGGGAGTGGAATTGACAAAATCTGACTCCACACACACACACTGAGTGGAGGCAGTCAACCAGGAACTACAAGTGTGCTAATTCTGAATTCCGCCCAGGGTGATCGCATAGACAGGGTGATCGGGGTAATCGATATTGGCTGCAGCCAGTTGCTGTACTTTATTAGGCTACAGCAAGTTACATTACACAGCGTTTGTACGCACTGGAAACTTGCTACAGACATTTTTTTTGCTCCAACAACCAGACTGTTAGACTGATCAATGGTTAATTCTCGCCAGATTTCTAAAAATATAGTAATAAAATAGCCTAGGTTTTTATTTATGTACAGAAAACCCCAATCGTTTGTGTCAATTGTCCGCCATGTTGGACTTTTCATGAAGTTGACAAGAGGGGAGGAGTCAGATTGCTTTTTACTGCGTTATGATTCGCAGAAAATTTTTATAACTGTAGTTTGGCGAGGAACGTTAGTACAAGCACTGAAAACTTGCAACAGGCATTTCTTTTGCTTCAACAGATGAACGTTCAGACAGATCAATGCTTACTTCTCGCCAAAAAAAAAAATATGTCCATTAGTATTTGGACAGTGGTACTGTTCCTTTTGCTCTGTACTCCAGGATGTTAGGCTTGCAATTAAATAATGAATATGAGGTTAAAGTGTAGACTTACACGTTTAATCTGAGGGTATTTACATCCATATTGGCTTATCCAAAGCACTGTGCAATTGATGCTTCACATTCACCCATATACAAACCAACTGTAATTGGCTCTCATGCAAAGCACCAACCAACCAGCTTATTAGGAGCAATTTGGGGTTAGAGACACTTTGACACACCCAGGGCAGGATCGAACCGGCAACCCTCCGATTGCCAGACGATTGCTCGTACCTTATGAGCCAATGAAGGAATTACATCTCATTTTATACATAGTATCCCTATTTTAGGGCCCCAAAAGTAATTGGACTGGTGACTTCTCGCCTGTTTCTGATTAGTTGGGTCTACTTAATCGCTTCCTTATTGCAGGTATAATAAAACTTTCCGTATCTAGTCTTGATTCTAGGCTTTTCATTGGCTTTTGAGTCTGTTATTGGTGTTTGTCAACATGAGGACAACAGTTGTGCCAATGGCAGTCAAGGAAGCCGCTATGAGGATTAGAAATAAGTAGAAAGAAAGACATAGGCTTACAATAGGCTTACCAAAATAAACATCATTAAGAGGAAAGAGAGCAACACTCTTCATGAGGCAGGTGTGGATGTATCAGTGATATGTATTAATGTTTGCACTCAGACACAAACATATTTACCAAGGCTACTCTGGACAATGCAAACCACTAATTCAGCTACAGTCATCTTTCTACAGACTGGGCAAGGAGAGGGTTATCGTCATCAGAGAGAGAGAGGATAAGGTGGCTAGTTTCAATGACATGTGCATGGCACTGTTTCGGTCAGTGATTGACCATCCACCCGAAGACAGAGAAGGGGATGAACACCTGATCCATCTCTGGCAGGGTTCCCACAATCTCTGTCCATGCCCTGGATAGAAGACCAGTGGGAGTTGGGACCATGCCTCACATCATATACCTCACAGACCCCATCACCATTGGAGCCAGGCACCGGCAGAGCCTCCCCCTACTCATCTGTGCAGCAGTCCATTGGTATTATTGGTATTAATTTTGGTTTCATGAAACAAGTCACTCCATCCATCCATCCATTGTCACCCGCTTATCCGGAGTCAGGTCGCGGTGGCAGTAGGCTAAGCTGGGTATTCCAGGTGTCCCTCTACCCAGCAACACATTCCAGCTCCTCCTAGGGGATCCCGAGGCGTTCCCAGGCCAGGAGAGATATATAATCTCTCCAGCAGATTCTGGGTCTACCTTGGGGTCTCCGCCTAGTTGAACGAGCCCGGAAAACCTCCAAAGGGAGGCGCCCAGGAGGCATCCTGATCAGATGCCCAAACCACCTCAATTGGCTCCTTTTGACGCGAAGGAGCAGCAGCTATACTCCGAGCTCCCTCTGGATGTCCAAGCTCCTCACTCTATCTCTAAGGCTGAGCCCGGCCACCCTATGGAGGAAGCTCATTTTGGCCGCTTGAATACGCGATCTCGTTCTTTCGGTCACTACCCAAAGCTTGTGACCACAGGTGAGGGTTGGGACATAGCTCGACCAGTAAATTGAGAGCTTGGCCTTCCGGCTCAGCTCCCTCTTCACCATGACAGTTTGGTGCAACGCCCGCATTACTGCTGACGCTGCACCAATCCACCTGTCGATCTCATGCTCCCTTCTACCCTCACTCGTGAACAAGACCCCGAGATACTTGAACTCCTTCACTTGGGGCAATGACTCGTTCCCAACCCAGAGGAAGCAATCCACCGTTTTCCAGCAGAGAACCATGGCCTGGGACTTGGATGTGCTGACTCTCATCCCGGCCGCTTCACACTCGGCTGCAAACCACTCAAGTGCGTGCTGAAGGTCACGGTCTGATGAAGCCAGCAGAACCACGTCATTTGCAAAAAGCAGAGACGCAATTCTGAGGTCACCAAACCGGACACTCTCCTCACCTCGGCTGCACCTTGAGATCCTGTCCATGAATATCACAAACAGGACCGGTGACAAGGGGCAACCTTGGCAGAGTCCAACACCCATTGGAAACGTGCTTCACTTTGTGCTGAGGATGCGGACACAGCTCTCACCTTGGTTATACAGGGACCAGATGGCTTGTAACAACGGCCCCGGTACTCCATACTTCTGCAGTGCCCCTCACAGGGTTCCCCGGAGGACATGGTCGAAAGCCCTCTCCATGTCTACAAAGCACATGTGCACTGGATGGGCAAACTCCCATGACCCCGCCAGCAACCCCGCCAAGGTAAAGAGCTGGTCCACTGTTCCACGACCAGGACGGAAGCCACATTGTTCCTCCTGAATCCAAGGTTCGACCATCGGTCGGAGCCTCCTTTCCAGCACCCTAGAGTAAGCTTTCCGGGGGAGGCTGAGGAGTGTGATACCCTCTGGTCCCCCTTCTTGAACATGGGGACCACCACCCCAGTCTGCCACTCTGCAGGTATTGTCCCCGACCTCCACGCGACACTGAAGAGGCGTGTCAGCCAAGACAGCCCAAATATGTCCAGAGCCTTCAGCATCTCAGGGCGAATCTCATCCACACCCGGCGACTTGCCATTGAGGAGCTTTTTGACTACCTCAGCAACTTCCGCCAGGGATATAGGTGCAGATTCTCCCGAGTCTTCGGGCTCTGCCTCTTCCACAGAGGACGTGTTGTTTGGGTTCAGGAGCTCCTAGAAGTGCTCTTTCCACCACCTGACAACATCCCCAATCCAGGTCAGCAGTTCTCCTCCCCTGCTGAAAACAGCCTGCTTTCCCTTTCTGAGTCATCGGATGGTTTGCCAGAACTTCCTCGAGGCCAACCGAAAGTCCTTCTCCATAGCCACCCCAACAGGCACCGATGACCTTCTGGCCACAGCTCCTGCTTGCCGCCTCTGCAATGGAGGCTTTGAACATGACCCACTCGGACTCCATGTCCCCAGCCTCCCCCGGGATGCATGAGAAGTTCCTCCGGAGGTGGGAGTTGAAGACTTCGCGGACAGGAGCCTCCGCCAGACGTTCCCAGTTCACCCTCACTACACGTTTGGGTTTACCGGGTTTGTCCGGCAGCGTCCCCGGCCACTTGATCCAACTCACCACCAGGTGGTGATCAGTTGACAGCTCTGCTCCTCTCTTCACCGAGTGTCCAAGACATACGGCCGCAGGTCTGATGATACGACCACAAAGTCAATCATCGATCTTTGTCCTAAGGTGCCCTGGTACCAAGTGCACTTATGAGCTACCCTATGCTCGAACATGGTGTTTGTTTTGGACAATCCATGACCAGCACAGAAGTCCAATAACAAGACACCGCTTGGGTTAAGATCAGGCAGGCCATTCCTCCCGATCACCCCCTTCCAGGTTTCTCCATCATTGCCCACGTGAGCGTTGAAGTCGCCCAGCAGAACTATAGAGTCTCCGGGTGGCACCCTTTCCAGGATGCCGTCCAGTGACTCCAAGAAGGCCGGATTCTCTGAACTGCCAGAGCTTTCCCCCCAGGGACAGGTAATCGCAGAGAGGTGACCCTCTCGTTCCCCGGGTGGAACTCCAATACAGTGGCGCTCAGCCCTGAGCAAGACATCTAACCCCCAAATGCTCCTGACGAGCTGGTTGGTGCCTTGCATGGCAGCCAATCGGCGTTGGTGTGTGAGTGTGTGTATGAATGGGTGAATGAGAAGCATCAATTGTACAGTGCTTTGGATAAAGTCACAATATAAATGCCAACCATTTACCATTTAATTCAGGTGTCTTCAGTGACAGTTGCCATTATTAGAAAATCCCTGTGCTTTCATTTAGTTTTTCAGTAACATGATATCTCCAATTAGAGCTGAGTATTTGTGTTTTCCCACCTATATACACATTTGGTTGGCCCTACGAGATGCAAAGAAAGTACTAAATATATATATAAAAACACATTAGAGCTGCATCCTGCATAAACCTTGAGAACACTCCAACAAGTCTATAGAGTCATCCAGCTCAAGTCCACGTCAAGTCTCAAGTCATCAAATTTGTGACTCAAGTTGACAACTCTGTGGGTTAGTGAACACAACCATTAATGAGGCTTTGATGGATATACTTGGGCATAGGCAGGTGGTCCTCTTATCCCCTTGGGGATAAGAGATTGGCTGTTGACCTAGGTACATACTTTTCTTCTTATGGGTCATACAGGAATTACCCCCGTAATGCTCCAGCTGGCAAGCCCCATCCTCTCCCTGTGCCTCAGCGACCTCCCAATAGCTACACCATGATCCTGGTAGTGGTTGACAGATTTTCCAAAAGCGGCCATTTCATCCCTCTCCCTACTGCCTTCCAGGAAGTTGAGGTCCTGTTTCAACAGGTCTTCCATCATGACAGACTTCTGAGAACATTGTCCCGTATTGTGACCCCCATTCATGTCACTGATAGGGAGGGCCTTTCTTGAGATCCTGAGGGTTATGGTAAGCCTCATTTCAGACGCCGACTACAGGTGAATGGGCGAAGCCACAGCCAGAACCAGGCCAGGTTCCTTCCATGGGTGAAGAATGCATAGAGTTACAACATTTTGGGCCAACAGTCATAACAAACCTGTACCAAACTTAAAAGGGGCTGTCATATACCTTTTACTGAAGAGTGGCTTCCATCTAGCCACTACCATAAATGTAGTGCTGCTGAGATGGTCATCCTTCTGGCAGGTTCTCCCATGTCTTCAGAGGACTTCCTTGGTTAGAGTGATCACTGGGTACTTGGACACCTCCCTGACCAAGGCCTTTCTTGCCCGGTTACTCAGTTTTGCCATACATCCAAATCTAGGAAGAGTCTGGGAGTGCAAACTTCGAACTTCTGTTTCACAATTATTGAGGTCACCGTGCTCCTGGGAACACTCAGTACTTTGGTGATACCTACCCTCACCCTAATCTACAGTGAGAGCAATAATTATTTGATCCCTTGCTGATTTTGTAGGTTTGCCCACTTACAAAGAATGGAACTGTGTAGAATTGTAATCATAGGTACATTTTAACATTGAGAGACAGAATATCACAAAATAATCCACAATAACAACATCATATGAATTTAATAAATGTATTATCGTATTTTTGCATGAAATAAGTATTTGATCCATAGAACAATAGGACTTAATACTTGGTGGAGAAACCTGTTGTATTTTTCACCAGGTTTGCACAAATCTTGGGAGGGATTTTGGTCCAGTCCTCTTTGCAGATCCTCTCCAAATCCTTAAGGTTCCAAGGCTGTCGCTTGGCAACTTGAAGCTTCAGCTCCCTCCACAGACTTTCGATGGGATTTAGGTCTGGAGACTGGCTAGGCCACTCCAGGACCTTAATATGCTTCTTTTTCAGCCACTCCTTTGTGGCCTCATTTTAGGTCTACAATTTTGTCCCTGATGTCCTTAGACAGCGCCTTTGTCTTGGCCATGGTGGAAACATTGGAATCTGATTGATTGTGTGGACAGGTGTCTTTTATACAGCTACATAACGATGTAACAAGTTGACACAGGTGTTTTGGGTAATGAGTTGAGATTAGGAGTGCTTCTTAATGGAAAACTAACTGGTCTGTGGGAGCCAGAATTGTGAAATGTGAAAATATGATATAAAATTCATAAAATTCATATGATGTTTTGATTGTGGATTATTTTGTGATATTCTGTCTCTCAATGTTAAAATGTACCTATGATTAAAATTCTACACAGTTCCATTCTTTGTAAGTGGGCAAACCTACAAAATCAGCAAGGGATCAAATACTTATTGCTCTCACTGTATGTAAAGGAGAGATTTCAGTTTTTGATTTTTAATAAATTCACAAAACATTCTGAAAACATGTTTTCACTTTTTCATGATGGGTTATTGAGTATACACTCAGTGACCACTTTATTCGGTAGACCTGTACACCAGCTTGCAAATATTTAATTAGCCAATCATGTTGCATGAACGCTTCCAGATGTGGTCAAGAGGTTCAGCAGCTTTTCAGACCAAATGGAAAAATGTGGAAGAAATGTGATATTCGTGACTTTGACCATGGAATGATTGTTGTTGCTAGACAGGGCAGTTTGAGTATCACAGAAATTTCCGATCTCCTGGGATTTTTATGTACAACTGTCTCTAGAGTTTGCAGAGAATGGGGCAAACAACAAAAAACATCCAGTGAGCAGCAGCTCTGTGGGAAGAAATGTGTTGTTACTGAGAGAGGACAGAGGAGATGGTCCAGACTGGTCAAGGAAGGTGACTAACGCAAATAACCATATTGGTATGTGGTATCCAGAAGAGCATCTCGACATCAAACATCTTAAGTGGATAGGCAACTGCTGCAGAAGACAAAGTGTGCAAAAAGTGAATACTGAATACTTTCTGAGGCCACTGTATACTTACCTTTTTTTAAGGCAGTTGTAGCTCAGTTGAGAAGGTCTTATGAACAATAGTATGTTAGTGTTACACAAGCACACCACAAGATAATTAAGGGGAAAATGGCATTTGCAATTGAAGCACCAAAATGAATGGATGCTATTAATTTGAAAATGCAAATGTCCTGCCAACTTTGGCTCTTAGATCTACCCTGACCCTGCTACTTTGACTTTCCGGAACATAGCCAGTATTTTGTTCCTGATTTCTTTGGTTGCCAGTGAATACACAATGGGGTTCAGACAGGATGGGATGCTTGAAGCTAATGACAAGTTCACCATTCTGACATGTGGATCAACATGGATTAAGAAAAGTTCAGTGATGTACAGTGTTATGGTCGGCACATAGAAAATCGCCACCAGAATGAGATGTTCTGTACAGGTTGCAAGTGCTTTGTACCTGCTGTCCACACTTTTCATTCTAAACACGGCTGTCAAAATACAGGCGTATGACAAGAGGATTAAACTAAGGGGCCCAAACAAAAGCAGCATACCCAGAGAAGCAGCAGCAGCCCACTGCATTGTGTTATCATTGCAGGCTAGATTGAACACACCTGAATAATCACAGACAAAGTAGTTCATACTGAGTGAATCACAAAAAGACAGTTTTGTCAAGATCACGACCAAGAACACCATGACGCTTGCAAAAACTACCCAAAGAATCACTAAAATACTGATCATGTTTGTGGGAGTGTTGATAGAATTATGCCTCAGTGGAAAACATATTGCAATTAACCTGTCATAGGCAAGTACACTGAGGGAAAATGATTCTAATATTATAGAACAGTAATAAAAAAAGATCTGTGTTAAACATGCATTGTAGGACATGAAGGTATCTCTCGCAACAACAGTATTGATTGTACTTGGAATAAAGGATGTACTGCCCATCAAGTCAACAACGCCTAAATTTGCTACTGCAATGTACTTTGGAGTGTGGAGCCTATGATCCATCCATATAATAGAAACAATGAAACAGTTGCACAGAACTGTCACAATATAAATGAAGCCGAGGAAAATGACAAATAAATCAGCAAACTTTAAATCCGTAAATCCGATAATGTAAAATCCAGACGGTATAATGATTGAATCGTTGGCGATCGAAGTGGTGATCATTCCCATTGTATACGTGTGGCATTCAGGATGTCCACGTAACTGCTTTACCTCTGGGCCCTGAGAGAGATACAGACGAATGGCAATCAATTCAATCATACAACCACATGACAATTAATGTTCTGCAACCTTCCAGTTTATTAGTTCGATTTCAGAGTGTGTTATTTTATTGAATGTATAAAAACATATTTTCATTTTAGAAAACGTGTTTGAAACCCCTGCGACAGAGGATATTGTTTCATAGTTTCAATGCTGGGTGAACACACTGGCCAAATGATAGTAGAGACGTCGTTCTCTGGAAGTACCCCAGAGGTGCATTAACACCCCAACAAGTCCAAGTCCTAGATGTCAAGTCTCAGGTCAAGTCTCAACTACTTTTCTTAAATTATATTAAAATAATTTTGCCACTCTAAATAAAAATAAAATATGAATGAATAGAATAAAAAAAAGCAAAAACCAAACTTAACAACCGCGTGCTGTAATTTCCGCACACAATACTAAAAGCTGAGAGAACTCCGTTCAGATCCTACTAAGAAACTGACACCCGAAAACTTTGATAAATCCCGCATTATGTATGTGAATGCATTTCCAAATTATTTACTGTCAAATTCGTTCCACTCACATTTAATAAATTAGACCCATTGAATTTCGAGGAGATCAGGGACGATTGTAACACCTTTTTCTTTAACATGGATAAGTGTTTATGCTGGAGCTTTCAAACTTTGATATAAGCTGCCAATGTTTGTTTGATATTTTTCATTTAGACATAAGGAGTCCCACTGCTGAGGCGAGTTGTAACAAAAGCTGGGGATGGATGTAGCAGGAATCAGATTCACACTATTACATTTACACAGAAACGTTTGTGTATGCCTGAACTACATTATTTTCAATAAAACAAATGAAAGGTAAAGATATTTATTCTTAAACATTTAATATAAAATTGTATATTTCTAACTTAATCAAAAAACAAAAATCCATTTTACAAATATATACATATTTATTATGTCACTCTTTTCAAAATTATATATTTCAAAGAAAATAAATGATGCTTTTTAGTTTTTAAACGTAATTTATGTTTTATGTCCATTGATTAATTTCATTTGGACTTAACGAGTAGCCATATACCTTCAGAGCTTGACAGGCTAATGCACGTTGCAATTGCTTTCTATGTCACAATGTTTAATTAATATTTAATTCAAATTAGACTATTTGTCATCATTGGCTTTCAAATCAAATTAGACTATTTGTTAATTCGTATGATTCACAACTACAACGTGAGTGCTAAACGTTTTTGGCTAATTGAAGCAGTAGCTACATTTAGAGAATGCCCTGTGCTGCGAGAAAATGTCTGGTTATCTAAACTAAGCATTATACAGATATTATGAGCAGGATATTAATTCATTCAGGAATTTTCACACGATAATAAAGCGCTCAGAATATATGCGAAAACCATTCGGCTCCGACGCCAACCGGGCACGGCAAACCTCGTATTCCTGCTCCCATTCCAACACCGAACGATAAAGAAGAACCACTTGAAAAGAGAACCAAACCGGGCTGGTGATGTCCTGTGTGCGTATTTGGACACACAGTCCCTTCCTCTCCTGCTCTTGAATTGCTGTTACACAGCACCTTTAACAGACATACGCAGTTATTTAATCTTGCAATGTCCTGGCATGTGTGACCATCAACACAACGGACAAGTAATAGCACAATGATTATCTCGCTTGTTTCTTTGATTTTCTTTTCATTCACCTTTTGTAAACATTTTACTTCAAACAGGCGTGTATTTTGACCAACATTCTGCCTGCTATTGACCACCTTGATTGGCTCATATTTTAGGCTTTGCTCTTAGTCTCACGATGCCCCTTTTTGAACATTGAAGTTTGGTGTAGCGTAGCTGTATCTGTTCCACAAACGGGGCGATTATAGGCGCAGGATATAATTAGCGCAACAGGAAATCGCTACTCACCAATTCTCCTCAGCATCGGTCAGTGTTGAAGCCGGCTTGTCTAATGTGCTTCTCCTCTCCTGAAGCAGAATTTATATCCTCCTGTGTGAAATGCGCCTCCTTGGGAATTCTTCAGGTACATCAATTAAAATCCACATCTGCCCGCCCTTGTTTGCCGTTCATAACTTCGTATCGGGACTTACGTCAGATTTAGAAATATGGTGGTACAAACGATTCCTTTCTTTAGGACGATTTAATCTATAAATATAATAATACTATTGGAAGAAATCAATTAAATATATGTGTTTCAAGCTGTATTACAAAATAAATATTTCCCAAGATTATATGTTTAAATAATATCAAAATATGCTATAATAAAGCACACTTTAATACCTCTTAGAGCCGCTAGAGGGCTGTCACATGTGAGCCGTGAAGGGAGTGTCCTATTGGTCCTTGGTCGTTTGTTGAAGTAGTGTTAATGATTTTTCTGTGTATATTAGGATGAGGGTTAGTCAGTGTTTTGTCAGTGGAATTAATGACTCGATGACTCTGCTTACTGATCCTATGTGGGCTATAACGCAGTTGGGGGGCTGCGTAGTGTTCTCCCTTGCGTTGTGGGCGTCCCCACTTCCTACTCATCTGGAGCTGAGTTTCCCTGCCGTTTGTTGTTTCTTCGCTCGCTTCAGATGGGACTTCTCGACCGTTTTGCTTGGACATTTTATTGGTTGGCTAAGTGCCGGGGAGTTATCAATACCCTTTATTGTTTTCTCCTTCCTCCTCTTTGCCTGTAGAGATGCCCCCAGAAAACATTAGCGTCATTTCACATATTGTGGGTAACTTTTAGAACCCTACTTGGTCACATTTGATCCTCGGACCCCACTACATCACATACACACACTGCTTAACATGCTGAAAATGTTAAGCTTATGTCAATAACTGTATCCTTTTGTAGTTTACAGCATTTTCTGTGCATAATTATCAAGGGTGCCAACAATTCTGGAGCCCACTGAATGTTATTATTATTCAGTACACTTATAAATAAGAAGCAGGCCTGCTTTTGTGTCAATGGACCTCAATCAATATATTAGTATACTTGGTGATATTATTGTAGTTATTCTTTTCCAAACTTCTGTACCTGCTGCTGCCAGAGGGGAAAGAAAGGAAAGCATTGTTGTGAGGGAGAGCTAGGCGGTGACTCGTAGGTGGCATTTTCTGGAGCATTTCATGATCATTCCAGGAGCATTCCTGAATAATTTATTATACAATATATAGTATTTTGCAACTCAGAGGACCCATATTATCAATTGGTTACCGTATGTCCTTTTGGAGTCTCAAAATGACCATTTTGAAAGCCTGCATATAAATTGCAAAACAGATTAAATATTACATATTAAAACCTATTCCTTTGGTACCTCCAAAGCAGGCCACCTAAACTGTGTGAAATATCTGAAATAAACATCTGTGCATAAAAAACTTTGTTTACATCAAAAGCATGGACATATACAAACAGAACTTTAAGATTTGTTTTATTTACCTGGTTACAGGCCAGCTGCAAACACTCCTCAGTGACTTCAGCTAATTCAGCTGACTCAGCTGATGTTTACATGGCCCTCCTCCATACAACACAAAACCGATCTTATATATCAGCATGTTTTCCAAATATTAACTTTCTGTATTTCATATCTACATTTACATTTAATATTGATATGCAAACTTAACATTTACATTTTCATTTAACACACACACACATAGATATATTTATATTTCTTTCTTTTTTTTGCATTAGTGTGCTAGCAGAAAAGAGCAAACATTCATTTTCCAAAAAAATATAATGTTGCAGCTAAAGTATTACATTTTGTTTAAATAAATCTACATTAGTATTCCACTTTTCTGATAAAAACTTAGTTGTCTAAGATTACCTGGATAGCCAGAAGCAAGCGAGACAGCCAAAGTCTGCAGAAGAACTGTGGCTCTGAAATATGTTTGTAACAACCAACCAGCTATGTTTTAAACTGTTCATTTCATTATTTTTGAAAGCATATTTGGCCTAAGACTTTGGCACAGTGCTGTATATATATGTATAACATGTTAAAGCTGGCTTTAATGCATAACATTACTCCTGGCAAAGATAATCCAATATTTTAGGGAAAAAAACAAAAAGTTACATTTAAAAAATGTTGTATATTTTTTTACACTGTTCAATGCTAAATGTGCAGAAATGTATTTGTTACAGAACGCACACCATAGTCGCCTATGCATGTTGATTCCTTATTGGCTTCTGTCAGAATCTATGCATGCATATAAATTGCAAAACAGATTAAATATTACATATTAAAACCTATTCCTTTGGTAACTCCAAAGCAGGCCACCTAAACTGTGTGAAATATCTGAAATAAACATCTGTGCATTTGTTTACGCCAAAAGCATGGACATATACAAACATAACTTTAAGATTTGTTTTATATACCTGGTTCCAGCTCTTATGCCAGCTGCAAACACTCCTCAGTGACTTCAGCTAATTTTACATGGGTGTGGTGGACGGCATAATGGAGGATTCGAAGGCTAAAATTATCAAATTTAGACCAAAACTGATTTGTTTTCTTTTCCAATATCAGAGACAAAACAAACAAACACACAAACACATGCACACACACACCAACACACACACCTGCACATGCACACACACAGAAGCGCGCACACATATGCAGACAGACAGACAGAGAGACAGACAGAGACAGACAAACACACACACACACACAGAATTTGTTCCTGGACCCTAACTACACCCATTCCCTCACTTTCTGAAGGGAAAATGTGAAATGTATCAAATATCATTCTACCTAAAATGAGAATGGGAAAACTCCGCCCACACTCAGGGAGGATGGGCGAAGGGCCCCTGCATGTAGTCCTACCAACATTATGCCTCTGTACTCTCTCAGAGGTTGGAAAGATTAGCAATATGAGCTGAAGAATGACAGCCCAGGAGGCTCTGGAACACATCTTTGGTCAGGATGGTGAAGTAGAGGAGGAAGTTTATGAAAGTGAAGATTATCTTGAGATCTATTCTGATCATGATGATGAATTTTCAGATGATGAGGGTAATGTCTCACACCCATCAACTCCAAGAAAGTCATTCATATCAAAAAATGGTCAAATAGAATGGTTCTCACCCCCGAACAGGTGTCGGGGAACAACATCAGATGCAAACATAATAAAGGCAGCACCAGGGCCCACTAGGATGGCAGTGACTTGGATATAAATCCGTGTCACGGATATAAAATCTGCATTTGAGTTGGTCATTCCTGATTCAATCCGGAAAGTTGTTCCAGAAATGACTAATTTAGAAGGGAGGCATGTTTCTGGGCAGGAGTGGAGAGAACTGGGCAATAAGCACTTACATGCTTATTTGGGGCTTCTCATCCTGGCTGGGGTTTATAAGTCCAAAGGTGAATCGACAGCCAGCCTGTGGGATGCAGAGACAGGCAGGGCCATATTCCAAGCCACCATGTCTTTGGAGATCTTACATATTTTCTCATGGGTCATCAGGTTTGATAAGCGGGAGAAAAGAGCTGGCAGCTATTAGGACAGTGTGGGTAGAGCGGCTGCCACTACTCTATAACCCAGGTCCTAATGTCACCGTGGATGAAAGCCTGGTGGCATTCAGAGGTCGCTGCCCCTTTAGGCAATACATGCCTTCAATGCCAGCAAAATATGGCATAAAGATCTGGGCAGCTTGTTCAAGCTATGCATTGAACATGCAGGTGTGCACTGGTAAGCCTATTGGAGGAGCACCATGCTTCAAGTGCAAAAAATTAATTTGCCCAAAACATGTGGTGACCTACTGCCACTCATGTGCTTCATAGACACACACACACACATACACACACACACACACACACACACACACAAACAAATTGTTCTCTCCTTCTTGTTCAGGTTTCCTGTTGTAAACATTGTAAACATTGTCGAAAAATCAATGTAGTTTCAACATGTATATTTGAATTTAAAGGGACAGTTTGACACCTAACAGAAGAGATGTATTGTTTGAATGAATCAACATGCCCCCATAACAGAAATTATTTAAAAAATGATGAAAAAAATAATAATAATTAAAAAATTTTTTTTAAAAAAAATAATAATAAGAATGTGTTGAAGCAAATGAGGTGAATGACAAATTTTTCCCAGTGTACAGAAAAAAACATTTTTTTTTAATGGAAAACGAATTGATTCTCATCAGTAAACCAGGATCTGTAAGAGGTGAAAAACTTGACTACACTAAATATTAATGAAATTGATAGTAATTGGGCTAAAGATAATGTTTATGGAGAAAAATATCTTTTTAAACTACTTTCAGATGGTGAAACATGCACCGGGTCAATTTGACCAGGGAACATTATTGCTGCTCCCTAAAGTTGAACATATCAGCATGTTTTCCAAATATTTATTTTTTGTATTTCATATCTACATTTACATTTAATATTTATTTATTATATTTTTACAGTGGGAGCAATACTTATTTGATCCCTTGCTGATTTTGTAGGTTTGCCCACTTACAAATAATGGAACTGTGTAGAATTTTAATCATAGGTATATTTTTTAACACTGAGAGACAAAATACTGTAATGATGAAAATACACTCACCAAGGACTTTATTTGGAACATTTTTACTTTATTACTCCTACTTATTAATACGATTATCTCATCAGCCAATTGTGTGGTCAGGAGCTTCAGTTCATTTTCACATCGACCATCAGAATGGGAAAGAAATGTGATCTCAGTGACTTTGACCATGGAATGATTGTTGGTGACAGACAGGGTGGTTTGAGTATCTCATCAACTTCTGATCTCCTGAGATTTGAATGGTGCAAAAAGAAAGAAAAAATACAGTGAGCAGTTCTGCAGACAGAAACAACTTTTTAATGAGAGACATAAGAGGAAAATGGCCACACTGCTAAAAGCTGATAGGAAGATGACAGTAACGCAAATAACCACACGTTACAACAGTGGTATGCAGAAGCGCATCTCTGAACACACAACACATCATAACTCTAAGTGGATAGACTACAGCAGGCAAAGTAACAAAAAAGGTCTGATAAATACCTAATAGAGTGAGTGTACGTTAATGAACCCCATCCCTGTCTTACTCTGGGTCAAATAGCCTCTCATTGCTGGACTGGACAACTTTACAGTAATGTTACTCTAAACACAAAATTAGTGTCTGCCTTAAATGCAGACAGCTTTTATTGGAGGGTATTTCCATCCATATCGGATGAACCGCTTAGAAATGACAGCACCTGTTGTACATAGATCCCCCATATTAAGGTACTATAAGTATTTGTTGAAATGGCCTCACAACTGTGCATTTGTATCGTTTGTAAATTATGTTGATGTCTAGTTTTGATTCTAGACTTTGCAATTGCCTTGTTGGGAGAGTGTTTTGGATCCGTTTGGCTGTTGTCTGGGGGGTTTTCTTCACCACAGAGCCGCGCAACTCAGCGCCATATCCTGCGGGCCTCAATATCTCTTCCCGAAATATGTCGCTGCTGAAGTAGGCTAGTTCGTGAAGTTTTCTTCTTCTTCTTTTTTCACGACACCCTGGGACAAGTGAGATTTCACGTATTGTGTATGCCATTCTAAATCCATTTCCAAGAAACCGAAACTATGAAACCAAATCAAATCTAAACTATGTCTCCTACCCTACCACAAATGTGCGTTTTTCAGAAATGAGCAATTTTGGATCTTATGTTCCACTGCTTCTGTTAAAATCAACTAATCAAACTGCCTTCGTAAACTGGGTAGCCTATTGTCGAATTCCAATAATGTTGAAGGAAGTGCTATTTGTACGAACTTCTTAATGTCATTTTGATTCCGTATTGTAAACACACTTGAAACACTCTTGGCCACACATGCAATACTTGGAATTTCACGGAAAAAATTGAAAGGATGCCGTGGAAGTAAATATTTCACTTCCTACTTCAGTGGCGACAAGTTTCGGAAACACTGGTAAAATGAGCGACCGTCTTGAAGAGGTGCTGCTTCGAGACATTCTTACCCTTACGAAATGCTTTGGTAAACTCACCCGAATCTTCATTCCCCTGACCTCATGTTTTGGGAAACGAAGGTGAAATTTTCAAGACCTGCCTTTAATTTGTGGGAGAAGTCGTGCATTTCCAAGACACGTTTAAAAATTAAATTCACACTTGGGCCATTCAAAGATTAATACGCTTGCCATAGAACCGTTAACATTTAGATTCAGCTCAAATAAATTGGTGTGGTTAAATTGAAATTTTAAATTAATTGCACATTTCAGCTCGACGCCTGCCCTGCCCACACTGCTACTTTGCCTTTCTGGAGCATTGCCAATATTCTGTTCCTGATTTCTTTGGTTGCCAGAGAATACACAATGGGGTTCAGACAGGAGGGGAAACATGAGGCCACGGACAAGTTAATCATTTTGACGTTTGGCTCGAGGAGGAATAAGAACAGTTCAATGATGTACACCGTTAGGGTCGGCACATAGAAAATCGCCACAACGACGAGGTGTTCTGCACACGTTGCAAGTGCTTTGTACCTGCTCTCAACAGTCTTCATTCTGAACACGACTCGCAAAATACAGCCGTATGACAAGACGATTAAACTAAGTGGCAAAAACAAGACCAGCATACCCACAGAAGAGGCAGCGGCCCATTGCAGTGTTTTATCGTTGCACGCAAGACTGGCTACGGCCGCATACTCACAAATAAAATTGGACACAATGAGTGAATCACAAAAGGACAGTTTTGGTAAGAGTAAGATCAAGAACAACATAATGCTAGAACAAAGCGACCAAACAATCGCTAAAATACAAAACATGCTTGTGGGAGTGTTGATGGAACTATGTCTCAATGGGAAACATATCGCAATTAACCTGTCATAGGCAAGTACACTGAGGGAAAATGACTCTAGTACGACTGAACCATAATAGAAAAATATCTGTGTCATACATGCATTGTAGGACATGAATGTATCTTTCGTGATAACAGTCTTGATCGCACTAGGAATACAGGATGTACTGCTCATCAAGTCGACAACCCCTAAATTAGCCACAGCAATGTACTTTGGAGTGTGTAGGCGATGATCCATCCATATAATGTAAATAAGAAAAGAGTTGAACAAAACCGTTACAATATAAATGAAGCCGAGGAAGATTAAATGTAAATAAGCAAACTTTAAATAAGTAAATCCAATAACGTAAAAGCCCGCTGGTCTAATGATTGAATCGTTTGTGTTCGTAGTGACGGGAATTCCCATTTCACGTGCTTTTCCTCTGCGCCCTGAGAGAGAAACAGATGAATGGCAATCAGTGAACACATACAACCACATGACAATTCAGGCTAATGTTCCGTAGTTAATTAGTTTAATTTGGACTACGGTATAGCTGACATTCAGAGTTGGAGAAATTAGTAATTTAATTTAAACGAATACTCCAAGCATCACTGATGTTGTTTTAGCAGGGCGCCTTCCGCCAGCCTCCATTATAACATCATTGCTTGGTGTTGGAGCCCACCGTTTAATCTGCTTATTGTTAGCTAATCATGGTGTAGGCTACATAGTGGTAGGCATACATTTTAATAACCTACGGTTTCGACAAATATCTTACTAATATACGTCATAAAACGTATAAACTTATTTTAAAATTCAGTCTAACAGCAAATTATACAGCATGAGATGTCGTGCATGTATATTTAACATCACCAAATAACAAAAAGAACAAACGAAAATGTTTGCTTGATAGTACATGTATTAACGTTCACTTTTAGTCTTGTAGTGAGCACCTTGAATTGATCTTATTTGAAGTATTGGTCTTACATTTTCGAGCACCACATTGGCATAGTGCACTTGGTCCGCTAGATGTGTCTATTTCACATACATCTCGACGGTAAGCTCATGGAAACATTCAGTCAGCTCTGTCGTCTGAATGAATTGCGAAGAAACAGAGCTACTGTAGGCGCAGAGAAGAATTACTGCAGAAGGAAAACGCTACTCACGAGTTCTCCTCAGCATAGGGCAGCGTCGAAAGCCGATATTCAAATGTGCCTTTCCACTCACACTGCAGAATTTTATATTCGGGCGTGTGTAGACTGCGCCTACTTGTAAATTCCTCAGGGACACCAATCAAGATTAGCAACTGCTCTCCATTTGCTGTCGAATGTTGGCTATAAACCCCTTGGTGATTTCTAGGCATTGATTATGTCACATTTTACAATGCATTGTTACAAAATAAATATTTCGCAAATATTTTATCAGAGATGGCAACCCTTGACCCATTTCGTGTTCTACTTTTAGGCCTTAAAAGTCCAGAGGTGAAGATCACAGAGAAAAATTCCTTAAATTATGAATGCATTTGTTTTGGTTGAAGATGAAACATTGATATCACATTGAAAATAATGTCAAATAAATGTGACACACTGTGGTACACATACCTAAGCATGTAAGAATTCACTCTTGTAAGTTTTACTATACGGGTTTGTGGACTAAAAACAAAATAAATCTCTAGTAACACCAAAGGAGCTTGTACATTGACAAGAGGGTTTAACATCTTATCTTTTAATATTTGCCTTGCAGAGCTGGACATTAATGAAAATGTTCATTATTGAAAACAGGAAGTTTCAGCCTTTTAAATGTGTGTGAATGAGTGCGTGCAAGTGAGTTATTACGAGCCACACTGTAAAAAGTTGAATGTAAAATGTACAGCAACTGGCTGGCAGCAATTAGCTTGTAATTTGCTGTGATTCACTCTACAGTAAAGTTACTGTGAATTAGATCACAGTACTAATGCAGATACTGTAATTACTAACAGCAGTAGTG